>NC_133775.1:106664896-106694896 GCF_003597395.2 Chelonoidis abingdonii | reverse complement strand
CTGACCTTCTGGGTATCTCAGGCCATAGAACTTCCCCAAAATAATTCCTAGAGCAGATCTTTTAGAAAAACATCCAGTCTTGATTTAAAAATGGTCAGTGATAGAGAATCCACCATGATCCTTGGTAAATTGTTCCAATGGTTGATTACCTTCACTGTTAACGTGAATTATACCTTATTTCCAGTCTGAATTTGCCCAGCTTAAACTTCCAGCCATTGGATTGTGTTAGACCTTTGTCTGCTAGACTGAAGAGCTCATTATTAAATATTTGTTCTCCTTGCAGGTACTTAAAACTGATATCAAGTCACCCATAATCATCTCTTTGTTGAGCTAGATAGATTGAGTCCTTGCCTCTGTCACTATCAGGCAGGATTTCTAATTCTTTGACGATTCTCATGGCTCTGCTCTGAACCCTTTCCAGTTTATCATCATTCTTCTTGAACTGTGGACACCAGAACTGGATGCATTATCCCAGCAGCAGTCACTCTAGTGCCAAATACAGGAGTAAAATAACCTCTCTGCTCCTACTTGAGAGTCCCCTGTTTACGCATCCCAGGGTCACATTACCTCTTTTGGCCATAGAGTCATATTGGGAGCAGATTTTCCAACATGAACCCCAAATCTTTTTCAGAGTCACTGGTTCCCAGGACAGAGTCCCTGATCCTGAAAGCATGGCTTGCATTCTTTGTTCCTAGATGGATATATTTACATTTAGCCATGTTAAAATGCATATTGTTTGCTTGTGCTCATTTTACCAAGTGATCCAGATCACTCTGAATCAGTGACCTGATCTCTTCATTATTTACCAGTCCCCCAATTTTTGTGTCATCTGCAAACTTGATCAGTGACAATTTTATGTTTTCTTCCAGGTCACCGATAAAATCCCTTTGAGGCCCACTGGAAACAGACCGGCTCGATGGCATCTCCTGGTTTATAGTTACAGTTTGAGACTTATCAGTTAGCCAGTTTTGAATTTAATGTGTGCAGTGGTAATTTTGTACCATTTTAATTTTTTGACTCTGATGGACTCTGTACAGCAAATGCTGAAAAGCCGGTAAAATATCTGAGTTCTCTGGTGAAAGGTGTCTGGTGATTCACTCTACTTGTGTAAGTGAGGGCATGTCTATGCTGCCCAAAACCTCCCAGAGAAACTCCAGATGTGTTCTTAACTCGGAATAGTTAACTCAGGTTAAAATAGCAGGTGAAGACACAGCAACTTGGCTAAAGCCTATAGGGCAGCCTGGGGTTGAATTCAAGCTGCTAACCTGAGTTAAAAGCTAAGTTGCCATGTTTCCATTGCTCTTTTAACCTGAGTTAAAGTTAAGAACACACCTTTTTGTTTTTGCAGGGTAGAGCTACCCTAAGCTATAAGTTAAAGGCAGTGACAGTGACTATACATGGTACGCTGTATGCAAAAGTAATGAATAATCAAGTAACACACATGATTATTTCTGTCTTCTAAAGCAGAATGGAAGTTAATTAGCACAGCAATCTCTGATGAACCATTTGTAGAAGATGTAGCTATCGGATGATCTGAAAGAGTATGTAATTCCTATACAGGCATTAACACAGTAAATCCTCTGTAGAGCCCCTGAACGCAAAAATCACTCAGATGATATTTTGTGCCATATGTTATACATTTTATTTATTTTTTTCCTAAGAGGTTTCATTTAAAGTAATTGGTTCTCTCTCCAGTTCACAAGGAGTATAGGAAGCCTCCAATATTTCACAGTGACAGGGTCCTTGAGGAAAGATTTATCTGCTTGCTACTTATTTTCTCTGAAATGTGTCATTTTAGGTGGACTTTTGACAGGGAACATTTTTATTAGTTTATGGGATTTGGAAACGCTGACACACACATTTCTAGTGCCTCTGGAGAACTTTGCTGAAAGGCCAGGAAGCCAATTCCAAAAACAATAGCAGTCCTATTCTTAAAATATTGCTGTTTCTTTTTAAAATGTGAATTAGAGACTCATATTGTGGGTGTTTTTTCATTGACTTTAATCTATTTTGGACAATGTGGCTTTGCATTATTGTTTTGTTTCCCAAAGCACCAAATTTACCCATTCAATACTGAATGATGACCAAAGCCAGGTTAATCTGGGGGAGCTGAGGGAGGGGAGCGCTCTTCCACTAACCCCCGGCAGCCCAACATATCTGACACTAAGTTCATGGATGGGGAGGGAGATGTGCATGTGATACAGGATGAAGGTTGTGTGTCTAGGTTTCCAACCCTGCTCCCATTAAAGTCAAGGTCAAAACGCCTACTAACTTCAGTGGGAGAAGGAGCAGGCACTCAATTTCACTTTTACCACCGAAAAAGGACATTTTATCTGTTCTCTTATGGCTTCCATGCAGAAATAAAGAAGGAAAAGATTAAATCTGATCTAAAATTCAATCACCTAGCCCTCAAAACACATAAAGCAAAGGAATCATCTTTGGATGAAAGAAAAAAGGGCTATAATGCCTGATAGCTAGGATTTCATAAGAGATGAAATCATTATTATGGAGAGAATTTAAATATTACCAAACATACTGACTCAAGTGCTTTCAGATATTAAACTTAGAAGAAATGTGGACTATGATGCAAGTCAGAACCGATGGTTGATGTGTAAATATGATGTTGGAGATTCTCATTTCTTACACTAGGGACTGGCTGGTAAGCAAATCTCCCTTTTACCTCTAATGAATGTTTACAAATATGTCTCGGTGTAGTGGAGTGCAGATGAATAACCTGAGCTTTTAAATGATTTTAGTCACTGGTTAAATATTATTAAATAGTTTAAGCTGATATCAGTCCAGCTCTTTGCAGTGTATTAAAATGTCTTTCTGTACCAAAGAGCTGTGTTTCAGCAAAGAGTCCCTTTACTTTGTATAAAGATGTTGGCATAATGTAGTGATGACTCAGACCTCATGTCTTTAGGAACGTATAACATCCACAGTGGCAGTGGTTTGTATGTCCTAGATGTGGTTGCTACTTTATATGTTTTTAAGTTATTAACGCAAACTGGAAATACAGTAGTATTATGAATTTTCTTTTTTTGGGTTAAACTAAAATGACTTTTCTCATTTTTTGCCATGACAAATAAACAGCTTTAATTATTGATAGCATACATGATATGCCCATAGTATCTCGGGAAACAACAAGAAAACTTCCTTCTGGTGAAGCAGATCTTGTTCCCATTGAAGCCAATGGTGAAACTCCTGTTGACTTGAAAGGAAACAAGATCAGGGCCCTTAAATTCCCTGAGCCAGTGAGTAGGATTTGTTCCCTGAGTGTCTGAGTGTCACCTTGCTCAGTGCATTCTGTTCCTATGGCGAAGACAGACATCATATGATGACTGTAAAGAAAATACCAAAAACTTGACAAATAAAACAGCAATGAAACAAAACAAACATAATGGGACAGAAAATTGACAGCACCTGTTTCAAAGAAACACCAGCGGGTCGAATGGAAAATCAAGCATTCCTCCTTTGCTGTTAGACTGATTTGGGACTTGGTTCCACATGCAGTTAACAGAGGTTATGATGCAAAAAAGAAGTGGCAGAAATGCTGTATTCTCCTACCCAGCAAGGAGATATACGGATTAGCAGGATTGAGCTGATTCTTTTGCATTCCCCTCTTGTAGTTTTGCTGGTGGGTTGTTTTTTGTTGTTGTTCTTGTTGTTAAAAGCATTATTAATGGCTTCCTTACATCCTGAACATTGCAGGACAGACTGTTTTTTGCACATTAGTTCTGCCTCTTAATTTCCATATTTGCAAGATGGAAAATAAATATCGGCGAGAATATGCTGGCAAAAGCCCTGAAGTTGTGATAGCGCATAAACATTAGTTTGGAGAGACCCAAAGAATTTCCTAGCCTGGACAACATGTTAATAGAAAGATTGTCTTAAGAACCACCTGCTCTCCATTCACAAACTAACCACATCTCTCGGGGCAGCTAAAGCACTTGCTGACATGGAAAAGTAATATCAGGAAAGTATTGATTGCATTTTGAAAGTTGAAAAGTGTAATAGCTAGAAACCATGGCCCTGGTTCAATGCCAATTGATGACAGTGGGATCAGGCCCCATACAACCAACCAGATCTTCAATAGAAAATGGTCTGCAAGGTGCTAGTGACCTAGAACCCCAGTTTAAAATCCTCCCAGTTTATAGTCAGTGAACAAGTATCAGTCACTATTAAGGGTCCATTTATAAAGAGTTATTTATTGATCAATAGATGTTTTAGTAAATGATTAATCAATTGCAATGGAGTCCCATAGGTCAATAGATTGCTTATCTCCATGGCTTATCACCGTCTTTAATGCATTCTCTGATATGCTTTTAACCATCTGCTACACATACTACCCGTGTCTGCGACATGCTTATAAACACCTCGTGATCATTAAAAAACCCTTTATAAATGGAACCTTAACTGAAAGTGTGACCCAAACAGGGATACAGTTTTGCAGACTGTGGGCAGGAGAGTAAGATTTTGTGACAATTACTGTAGATCGTATTAGGATTCATAGCATTTTGGAAAGAAAGTGACATCCCAATACCAGTTGCAAGGCCAATAAAAGAATAAGGAAGCTGTTCAGGATGCACCCGAGTTGATGAAATCCTGAAGTTTGATGGGACACAGGTGGACCTGAGACCACCAGGCTTTTAAAATCCTTTTCTATCATCTAGTTCTTTTGCATTCTGTTCTGACAAAGGGTGGAGCTGTCAGAGGCATTCTAATCACTTGAAGCTTATTTTACTTTCCATCAGGATAGATCCTGAGTGCCTCACTCAGTTTTCACTTGGCAAAACTCCCATTGAAGTCAGTGGCACCTCAGGATTTGGTCCATTATGTTTAATGCCTCACTGAGTTTTGAAAGTGAAAATTATTCCCTACCTATGTACATTGCTTTCCTACACCTCTCCATCAGGTTTTCCTTTTGCTTGGCTTTTTTATCTTAAAAATAGCAGTAATGTTAAGTCTAGTCCTTCCTTGAGTTTTGATGGAGAACTGATTGGAGCTGGGAGCTGGCTCTGTCCTTAACTGAAGGGGGGACAGGGTTGAATCCATGAGTGAGATCTTATCTATGCTTTAGATTAACCCCTGTTCAACCATCACAAGCCAGCAACTAGCATAGCTGCTTGGTGCTAACTCCAACTGTAGATACACGGAAAACCATGATTTGCACCGGTTCAGGTTTCTCTCTGCTTGAAAGCAGGATAAGTTTAAATGGTACAAATCACAGCTTGTCTTACCTCGACATGGCGGTTTGCTACAGCACAGCTACACCAATTACTGGCCAGCAATGGCTACCTCTCAATACAGACAAGGCCAAGGATTGTCTTTCCTTCCAAGTGTCAATGAAATAAATTGAACAGTATTTTAAACAGTCTGAAGAAAAGACAATCACTTCTATCCTCCTTTAATGAGGTTTCTTTCTTTCTTTCTTTCTTTTTCTTTTTAAGTTTTCTGATTCACAAACCTACTAGACTTCCAGCTGTCCATAGATTCTTTCAGGACAGAAAAGGCCTGCATTTCTAATGTTAAAAAAGGCAGGAAGAAAAACCTCTTTAATTAAAACAATATCCCCAAAAGCAAAACAAAAACAACCCCCTCTTTCCCTACATGCTAGAGATACAAAAGCACTTATACTGGTGCATAGACTTACGTAACAAAATGTAAGCACTCATATGAAAATGTTGCTTCCATAATAATCTTCTTCCCATATTCTTTTGTATTTGTAAAGATTGAGACTTGGAGCCTTTTAAGGATTTTGATTAAAAAAAAAAAAAAGCCTTCAAAAATATCCATGATGGTATTTTGTTACTGGCCTTTGGCAATTGCTGTTTTGGGTTCACAAATGTGGGGCTTGTACCTCCTGGAAGATGTCAAGAGCCCTAAACTCAGCATCTGCAGCATTGAACTCTTGTAATTAATTATTGTTTTTAGCAAGGATGAGAATGCTTCATTTTTCATATTGTCCTCATGTGTTGGCATTTCTTTTCACACACACACAAAAATATTGTTACCACAAGAATCTCTCTAAGCATGGATCCAAATCAGGGCTATCCCATACATTGCAAAGATGGGCATTTCACACACCACAGGATGAGCCGCCCTTCAAAATAATGCTCTATTAATCAATGGTTACGATGCAGCAAAATCCCTTACTCAGTGCAGCCACATTCATAATGAATGGACCAGTCAGAGGCCAATTTCCATATGCAGGGTTTGAAGAATTAGTCACTCCCATCACTGCTGAGCAGGAGTCATGTAGTTTAATGGCCTCATGCTGAGGATTTACACCCCCTGCTGTCATGATTAATATGGCAATGGAGATTGAACTGTGTGGACACATTGATTTATTGGGCTGCACGGCAAGGAAAAGAAAATCCAGGCTACTTACCTCAGTGCAGACCCCTTCGGTGTTGCAATGCCATAGCCTTTGGAATCCAAGTTACCTCCCACCTTCATGGTGTCACATGGCTTGCGCTGCTCTATATACTCATTCATGGTGGACTCCAGGAGGTAGGCGTATTTCCCTTTCGACTTCCTCACCCGGATCATCCCCTCTTCTGTGGTCCTCACAAAAACGGAGGGTTCCGCTGATTTCATGTACGTCCACATCTTCTCAAACACGGCGATTTTAGATCGCTGCATGGGGCAACACAAACCCAGCATGTATTAGACTGGAAACAGAGGCTTGTGTACCAGTGGAGACTCAGAGTTGGCTTGAGCATGTACCTATGGTTTGTATCAGCTAAGGAAGGCCATCTGTGTTAGAAATAGTTTAATGAGTGACTTTAGGTCAAAGAGCTCAAATACTTGGCAAGCCCTCTGGGCCATTTGCTTCAAGTAATTTCAGGATAAGAACATTCTAGCAATGAGTGTCATTCACCCAGGGCTGGATTGTTTCTGTTAGGTATGAGCAAGATGAAAGAGCTGCATGGGGCTATTTCTCCCTAGGGGGAACAATGGGAAGTGGCATTTTCAGCAAGCAGAATTCTCCACAGAGTCCCTGGTGTGGAGGGAGAGCATACTCTCTACTAGAAAAGAGAGTTCAGGGGAGTGGGGTTATCACAGCCTATAAATACTGTACTTTGGGTACACCAATATACTTGGAAACATGGAAAGTATTTAGATGCCAATGATGGTAGGATGAGAAGCTAAGGCAAGGAGGGTGGAAATGTTCAGACTAGATGTTAGGGAAATGTGCTTAACAATAAGAGCAATTATATGGAAGAATAGATTCCCCAGGGAAGTGGTAACATCTCCATCCCTGCAGATGTTTGAGGTGACATTAATGGGAATGTTGTAGGAAGCAAAATGAAGGAGGTAGACTAGTTAGCCAACATAATCTATTCTGGCTCTGCTATGTATGTTTTTGCCATACATAAAGGCAGCATATTTATATATGGTAAGTGGTTCCATTTAATTAGAGGGCAAACCAAAGACAACTTATTCTGTAAACTTGAGTTGCAAGTCACAGGGTAATTACTTTTGGAACTGCTAAGTGTAATTACCCAGTAATGTGTAGAAGCATGTAATTACTGTATGTTTCTAGGTTATTTACAGTATATTCAGCAAACTACATGATCTGTAATTTCCATGGAATGCCACAAAGACTGACACAATATTTTTGTTTTGTATATGAAAGTCTTAACCATTTTATCTTACCCTAAAAAATTCTTTAGTTGACCCAGCTTCCAGGGTCCCGTAGGCAATCTCTGTCTGCTTGGCTAAGTCTTCTGCACTCTCTATGGGGGACACCATCCGTTCCACTGTCAGGAAGGCAGCCAGGTTAGCCGTGTAGGAAGAGATGATGATCAAGGTGAAAAACCACCAGACACCACCAACTATGCGGCCAGAGAGAGATCTAAAGACAAAAGTGAAGGGTGAGGGGAATTGGGGTGAAGGAGTAGAAGATACAATTCGGTGATATAGGCCAGAAGTGTGGTATATATGGTTTAACACCATATCAGTGACTGCTGAGCAATACCAGCTCTTACACCTGTTTCCTGAGAAGCTCAGTGTCAAAATGGGAGAGTGCTTCTCTCTCTATTTCCTCGTTATATGTGTCAAGACACAAGCTTGAGTGAAACAAAACTATCACTGCTGGTGAAAAATAATGTTTGCAGAATAACATTTTCTTTAATTTTCATTTTTTTTTCAAATAAAAAAAAGGCAAAACATAGCAACACACAATAGGAAACTTTAAATTCCTGGGTAAAGACAGTACCTACCTCAGATGGAATTCTTTACATATATCAGGAACAAGTGAAATCTTAGCAATGATATATGTCCAATGCTAGATAAGGATGGTAAAATGATCAGTCTTGTGCAGAAAAGGTAGAAATATTTAATAAATGGTTCTCTTCTGTATTTGATTCTTAGGTTCATGGAATTTAAGGCTAGAAGGACGATCAGGTAATTTAGTCTGACCTCCTGTATATCACAGGCTATTACATTTCATCCCAGTTACTCCTGTACTAAGCTCATTTGGAAAAAAACAGGATGATGTAATTCATATCTTACAGTCATAATGAAATACTTTCTTTTCCATCAGGAGTTAGGGAGGACATTAAACAGCAACTATTAAATTAAACATTTTTAAATTTTGCAGAACAGGATAATTTGTATCACTCTGTCCAAATACTTGTAAGAGTATTAAAAGAATGGGCCGAGACACTCTTTGAAATATGAATGTTGATTTTTAACAAATCTTGGAACGGTAGGAAAGTTCCAGAGCACTGGAAAAAAGCTAATGTCATACCCATATTTAAAAGGGGTAAATGGGATGACATGGGTAGCTAGATGCTGACATAAATCCAGGGCAAAATCATGGAAAGGCTGCTCTGGGATGCAATGAGTAGCGAATTAAAGAGTGGTACCATAACTAATGACAACCAGCATGATTTTATGGAAAATAGGTCTTGTCAAACAAGCATCTTTTTTTTCTTATGAGATCACAAGTTTGGTTGATAAAGAAAACTGCACTGACATAGTATAATTAGACTTCAGTAAGGCTTTTGACTTAATTCTGCATGACTTTCTATAAAAACCACTATATAAAATCAGTGTAGCACATAACTAAATAGATTAACAACTGGTTAACTATTAGATCACAAAAAATTACTGTATATGGGAAATCATTAGCCAATGAGAATGTTTCTACTGGGGACCCTCAGGGTAATTGCTCATTGGCCCAATGCTGTTCAATAACTTTGCCAGTCATCTGGAAGAACACATAAAATCATTTCTGGTAAAATTTAGGGATGATCTGAAAATTGGTGGAGTGGTAAATAGTCATGACGCACGTCAGTTATATAGACTGACATGGATTGCTCGGTAAACTGGGCTCATCTGAACAATGAGCATTTAAATACAGCCAAGAGACTAGGGGAATTCTCCATCACTTGGAGTCTGTAAATCAAGACTGGATAGCTTGCTCAAAGATATGCTATAGCTCAAACAGAAATTATGGGTTTGATGCAGAGTTCAGCATGTCAGGTTCTTTGCCCTGTGTTATGCAGGAGATCAAACTCAATGATCATAACAGTCCTTTCTGGCTTTATAATCTATGAATCTACTGCATTCTCTCTCCAGTCAGATTGCCATAATACTCTAGGATCTGGAGACAGACAGACAGATTGCTCAAGCAGGAATCTATTTACTGCATTCAAACATTTTAATATAATTTTAAAGGGAAGATTCTGTTTTTAAAAGAGATTTTAATAATGATGCTCCCTCCTCAAATTGCTTGTACTCTCTTTCCTTTTTAGCTAAACCCATCTCTCAGGCAGGAAGGAAACCATAATGCTACTTTATGCAGCCAGGCTGGCAAGGAAGGGGTTATCTATCAGAAACACTGCCTCCCACCTGTGAGCTAAGCCTTTTCTCTCTGCAGTGTGTCTCTTTAACATCCTCTGTCACTGTCCTGAAATATGGCCTGGACTATGGTAATAGAGATATAGCCTTAAATGACAGACATGGTGATGACACATGTCAGCATCCATTCCATCCTGTGTCTGGGTTTGCGTGAGTAAATGGATCCAGCTGCCATGCTTTCTAGAAGTCATTGTGGGCTAATACAATTTGGCAAACAAAACTCCACACTCCATTTCTCCAGCTAGGGAAAAAACAAACAAAAGCCACACTTCACTAATTGCAGAAATCAGAGATGGAAAAAAAGTGGAATTAAAGTAGCCTGTTCCCTGTACCCCTCCTCTATATTGTACATTACTGCTTTGTCCAGGCTATCTTTAGATCTCTCGTGGATGTGGGAGTAGCTGTTCTTTCAGACATCATGTAATCTCATTTATATCAATCTGACCTGAAATCCCTTTGGTCAAAATTGCCATTCTTTGAGCTCAGAGAGACACCACTTAGTGGAAATCAGGGACCACATTTGCTCAGCAACAAAACTCTTCTGAATACATTTGCAATTTGCAGAAAGGAGACCACACATTTTTAATACCGGGGAAATAAAAGCCAATGCATCAAACACACTCTCAGCTTCACACTCCTGGAAAACAATCAGAGCAGATTTCACAAAGTGCAGAGAGAGCAGTCTGCAGGAAATACAGCCACAGTAAATAGCAGGGACAAAACAGCAAACTGTTTATTTTACTTTTTTTTTTCTTCCAGATTTGCGAGTGAAATGATTGCTTATGAAAGTAGAATTGGCTTGAGCCAGGCGCTAGGCAAGTGACTTTCCAGCACTCTGCCAGGGCATCCCAATGCTGATCTGTAGCCCCCCTGGCTACTTCAGTCCTAAGGCTTACTTAACCAGTCCTGTATATTGCAGGCTGCTTCTGTGATGTCAGCAAACTCATTATCCCCTGAAACTTGAGCAGGAGGTGAAAGATTTCAAAGCAGTGGAATGTATAGTCTCAGGTAGAATCCCGCTCCCTGATCTAGTTAATATAACCTACCTCTGAAGTGATGTTCATAAAGGTGATTGTTTCTTTTCTTTAAAAAAAATCATCTCTTACAAAGCAATAAGAACCTCTTATTTTTAATATAGGGCAGGTGGACATGTTTCATGATTGTAGGACACTTACATTGGGACCATCTGCAGCTGTTCAAGACCCGGCGTGACACAGGTTAGTTGCCTTGGCCCAGATGAATTGTTGGCTATCTCAGCAAAATGGCCAATGACTAGATGGTCCTAGGGACTGAACTGCCTCCCACAGAAGTGTATGCAGTGTAGTTGTAGCTGCGTTGGTCCTAAGATATTAGAGAGACCAGGTGGGTAAGGTAACATGTTTTATTGGACCAACTTCGGTTAGTGAGAGAGACAAGCTTTCAAGCCACACAGAGCTTTCAGATGCTTGGAGTACCTTTCCCAGATTTGAAGAAGAGCTCTATGTGTCTTGAAAACTTCTCTCTCTCACCAACAGAAGATGTTTCAATAAAACATTATCTCCCTTACCTTGTCTCTCCCCAAGAGGCAGTCATTCTAAATCAGATTTAAGGAATGATGTGGGGAAATGGGAACTAGCACAACATTCTTTCTGCAGAGGATTTCAGCCTCCAGGTCCATCAACTCCAACACCTTTCACCAGAGTTCACAACACGTTACTTTTAATAAATGGTGGAGGGAGTAGGGAGGAATTGATGGGTAAACACACCTTTGGGTCTGCAGGAAAACAAAAAAAACCCTGCAGATGTTTCCCTAATTAGTCTGGATGATGTGTGTTTGGGGAAGGAAGCACTTGTAAGAGCCAATAGAGGCACCAAACAAGAGTAACTGGATAACGTCAAGTCTAACAATTTCTGATGACGAAGGCCACTTCAACCTGGCAAGTGACACTTGCATAGCTAATTATTACATTCATCCTCCAGCTGCAATTATACAGCTTTTCTTCCCTGATCAAGCTGGGATATATTTGTGACTTAATTCCTGTCAGCTGCAGTCAACTGGACCCCAGCCTTTATACTGCAGATATCATTACCTTATTCTTTATTGATTTATTGTGTAGGGGCTGCCTACTGTTAGCTGCAGATGGCTTTTCCTTCCGGATCATGTACTTGTCATGAGCTGGATAAAAAAGTAACAATGGGGTATTGGCATCTGCTCCCCACAGAAAATGACACCCAATGGAAACAGCCACTCACCCTAGCATCATAGCAATGTGCCTTACCATAAGCAGAAGCAACACAAATCTCAAACATGGTTATGCCTTGTTGTGTGGTGGTTCATAAGAGACAAAGTTGAAAAGCAACATTTTGTCCCCATTGCTAGATATGCAACTTAAGAGTTAGAAACCTTACATCTAGGCTTCTGCGAGTACATAATACTGAATTGACTCAGATTGCAAGCACTTTGGGGCAGAGGCTATCTTTGAGGTGTGTGTTTCTGCAGGACATAACGCGATGGGTTTCTGGCCCATGAATGGGGGCGACTGCAGTACAAGTCAATAATAATAATGAAGGGAGTATGTCCATGATGAAACATCACATGATTGGATGTAACCCTACTGGGCATTTCTATAGTTCGATATCAGTGACATATGTTAAAGAGAAGGTTCTCAACTTGGAATTTTTGGGGCACACAGATAGACTAGCCAGACTCTGGACCCGTGCTCAGTAGAACAATGGTACTGCTGACCAAATTCAAATGACTGAGAAGACAATAGCAGCTTATGTAACACATTTTATAGCCCTCGCTCTGTTGCATCTGTAGACTGAAAAGAGGCAGCAGCGCTATCACCATGGATACAGTTTTGAAAAGTGCCTAAGTGACTTAGGAGACGAAGTCCCATTTTCAAGTGACAGACACTTAGGAGCTTCCATTTCACTGCAAGCCAATAGGACGTCATCTCCGTATACACCTAAATTGTATCCTATCAGAGATTCACCTACAACTTGAGTGATAGATGTCATTTTTAAACCAGTTGCTCTGAAGTTCAAGCCCTAACAAAGTCTATTTTGTGTCTTTACCCTACCTTATATTAATAGGCAGTGTGAGGTTTGAATTCCCTCATTGAGTATTCTCATGTCTCCTAGGCCATGCCAAGCATAACATTAGGTTAATCAGCTTTCCACTGTACTGAAACTGCTGTTAGTGACTGAGCTCTCTATTGAAGTAAGGAAAGATTTCTGTGCCCACATCCTTTAGCCCTCACAAAGACATTCCACAGGTCTTGACATTTGGATCTGTGTATTTAACTCTTGTATTTATTCATAATCATGATTGTATTAATACTTGGGAACAGCAGCCTTTTTAAACAGAATAAAATCCTTGCAAGTAATAAGCGGAGAGGATAGTAGTGCAACAAGAGGCTTTCATTAACGTTTGGCTGACTCTGGGATGTGGAAAATGATGAAATAGCTAGATTAACCAGATGGGGTTTTGTTTTGATTTGTTTTGCTTTCTCTGCACTCAGAGCAATTCCCTTCTACACACTCCGAACTGAGAGCCCTGGGGCTCTTCTTCCAACTTTATCTGGCTGGCCATAACCCCATGCCCTCTGCCCACTGCTGA
This sequence comes from Chelonoidis abingdonii, assembly GCF_003597395.2. NCBI lineage: Eukaryota > Metazoa > Chordata > Testudines > Testudinidae > Chelonoidis > Chelonoidis abingdonii. The sequence continues at coordinate 106,681,422 of NC_133775.1, read as the reverse complement.
TTCTCTGTTGCCCTTATCACCGCCAGCTAGCAAGGCCTATCTCTCCAATGGAATATTACTGAAGTCCTCCAAGTACAATGTTCCTGTAGGAGTTGAATGCTGAATTTTTTGGTCCTCTATTTCCATTTTGTGACATTTGGGAAAAAAGTCCAAATTGGAATAAAAAACAGGAAATTCTAAAATTTCCTATGAAATGAATATTCTGACAAATTTCAGTTTGGGACCACTGAAACATTTCATTTTGATAAGGTAAAAATATTTCATTTCTACGTTATCATTTCAATTCATTTTGTTCAGACGTTTACACTACAGTAAACCGTTGTATGTAAGATAATCTATATGATATTAAATTAAAATATTAATGTGCACATTACTGGTCTAAATTAAATGAACTGAAATGATAGTGTCGTATCTGATTGTGCTATCTTATCAAAACAAAATGTTTCAGTGTTATCAAAGTGAAAGGAGAAATTCATTTTGACTTTCTCATTTTATTTCAATAACAATTTGTTTCAAAAAGAACAAGAGTACTTGTGACAGCTCACTTCTTCAGATGCACAGGGAAGTGAACTGTAGCTCACGAAAGCTCATGCTGAAATATATTTGTTAGTCTCTAAGGTGCCACAAGTACTCTTGTTCTTTTTGTGGATACAGACTAACACAGTTGCTATTCTGAAAGTTTTTTCAAATTTTTCCCACGAACAGCTTTGCCAGAAGTCACATGTTCCCGCAGAATGTTTAGGTTTCCACTAAAGCACATCTTTCAGTAGAAAACTGTTCCATAATTTTTTTTCTAGAGGATCATTCTCCCTAGGCAGAGGAGCTCTCTATTGCTAGAGAGCTAGTTGTGCTAGCTATATCCCTCACACCTGGCATGGAGGGAAGAGGGTGAGGAGCATTCCAGGGATAGGGTGGGCACATGGCAGGGTGGAGCTTCTCTCTGCCCCATCCACCACTGCTGAGGACCTTATGCCAGCGGTGCAAGTTAAAGACCCTCCTCTGAAGATCTAGCAGGCATGAGGACTGGGAGAGCTGAAACCAGTTCCTTGGCCACCCCATCTCCCATCACTAGGGTGACCAGACAGCAAATATGAAAAATCGGGACGGGGGTGGGGGGTAATAGGAGCCTATATAAGAAAAAGACCCAAAAATTGGGACTGTCCCTATAAAATTGGGACATCTGGTCACCCTACCCATCACCACTGCCTTTGAGTATCTGCCCCATGGTATTTCTTGAGAATTTCTATATCTGGACACCAAGGCATTGTTTTCAGTAACATCATTTTTGTGCCACTCAGTATTTGTTATCGTATTTGTGAACATGCCAACCTTCCACTGGCCAGAGGCTTAAAGGAGAAGCAGGGAGGAATGTCACGGTCACAGGCCAGGACAACAGCCATAAGGTTAGGCCACAGACAGCATGCCTCCTCCTTAGTATTGACTTCCCTTCCCCCGCATATCCTCATTCACCATCTGTCCCAGTGCAGATTCACCTACTGCCCTCTTGGGCTGTCTGGTAAATGGCCTGTATTTTCACCTGTCTGTGAAAGTTATTAATTAAAATGGTGCCCAGTCAGGTGAAAATTTAGGATATTTGTCAGGCAGGCATAATGCTGTCCATATCTTAAGGTATCATGGGCAGTCTGCCAACGGTGCTATAGTTCTAAAGCCCACAATTCTTCTTGTTCTTGCAAGATGAATCCCACTGACCAACATTAAACTCTTGTTTTAAAAGCCCTTCACCTCTCCTGCCTGACAGGTGAGATGGTGTGGCCCCAGAACGACCATGCCACTCCTGGTAGTGATGAAGTTTCAATTCCCCTTAGTTCTCATGGGGTGAAGGTTTTCTCTGCTCTAGTTTTAGCACTGATGGATTCTTCACAGGAAAAAGAAAAGCATGCAGCTAATGTCTCATTTCTTAAAACAAAATGCAATCCGAGATCAGACAATTTGCTCTTTGATCTTATCCCTCACACAAGGTAACTGAACCTAACAGGAATTTGCATGTGCTTTGCCAGCTTGTTACAGAGAACATCAATTCTCTAGCAGAATACATTTAACAAAAAAAAGATTAACAAGATCATCATGAAATATACAAAATAAATCTCTTTGAAAATTGTTTGAGTATCTTCTCCGTTCTCCCTCCCCCACCCTTAGATCTCATTTCTTCTGAAGAATTACACTTAAACTGACAGTGTTTTAATTAGAAATGCAAATCCAGGATTCTAAAAAGATGGCTGTTTTGGGAGGATTTCCCAGATGTACTGTTAAATTCATTTCTAATAAAGGCTTATTTAGCCGACTGACATATTTGTCAGTGAATGAATTTATGCAAAAATGGTGAAAGAAAATCTCTTAGACACCAGCGAAGCAAATGCAACTTTTGGTCTTCTACATACACAGCCTATGTTCTCAGACAGTTGTCTGTTAACATGGTAGTGACCAGAAATAATTGCATATGTACATCGGTGGTTAGATTTGGCAAGGCATCTAATGAAAACATTTCCTTTGGTTCTGATTTGTGAGGGGCTTTTGTCCTCTGCTTTTGCTTCCAATTCCAAATTTTAACACACTCTAAATCTCATAGCTAAAATCAGTCAAAATCAATGATTTCTTTACTTCTTTTAAAAACCGTATGGAATTGCAAATTTCACACATTCATCCCCAAACTACAGATCGGCTCCAGGCTTGTGAACGGCGGAGGATATTTTAACAGACTGGGTCTGAGAGTGTGGAATAGGTAACAGACTGAAAGCAAGGGAAGTTGTGTGTGATTTTAGGAACCATTGTGCCCATTTTGCACAGCTGCAGCTATTATCCACTTATGCCCTCCTGCTTCATGGAGCGTTTTGAATGAGCTACCCACTGTTTTTTATGGCATTGGAACTTTGATTATAATACCCGTTTCTTCCCTGCACTGTTATATTCATTTTTGGCCTTTCATTGACAAGCCAAGTTTACATACTACTCATATACCAACTCTGCTTTCCTGCATAATAGCCTTGGAATTTTGACTGTAAACCCTGGTGTTAAAATGGACCCTCAAGAATACCTCTTATGTATATGAACACATTTCCCCCTATCATTTTAATGGCACATGTTAGCTATGCTTTCCCCAACTCCCCCCACAACTTTTTACATGGTGATAATGAATGCATGTTTTAGTTCAAAGTGGCTGAGTACACAGGCTTCAACCAATCAGAGTATTTTATGCAAATATGAGGGGTTTAAGTAATGGGAGCAAATCCTTACAGAAGTCTGAATATTGTATCTATTATATTCTGTTCTCTCATTTTAAGCCCATAAGAGACTGGAAAAATCAGGAGAGCGCCTAGCTTTCATTTATCTGTTCACCATCTGGGGAACTATCCTTTGTCATACCTTCAGATATAATAATGAAGCCCAGACTGCCTAACAATACCAATGTATTGGAAAAATGAGATAACTTTTCTAGAATCCAAGCAGAAGCCATTATATAAAGTTGCTTTGAGTCCATTTACTGTTTAAAGGTGCAGTGACCATGCATATAATTTGCGAATAAGCAGTCTCCCTGATTAATCTTGAGTCTGAATCCCAATCAGAATGGATTTAATCATATCGCCATTGTACGCAGAAGGCCTTCAGTCCATGTAGCATTCTGATTTGACTCCAGTCTGTGTGGGTTTAATTACACTTTACAGTTTGCCTACTCCTCCCTTTCTCTCTGTCCGCAAGCTAACGACCCTGGCCAGCAGGGTATTCCCCAACCCCTCCTTCCTTTACAGAACAAATTCTCATTTTCTTCCATTTCTATTCACTGGGCAAAATCGCTTTCTGAAATAAGTTTTGGTGCTTAGTCAGAAATGCAGTATACTACTTACTGTTATTCAGTTTTTGGATCTCCTGGCAGCTGCAATGCTGAATAAAGGGGATCTGGTAATAGCTCTTTTCAAGACACCCAAATCTGCATTTCTGACAGAAGAGGGGTGTCTAATAGTCTGAGCAAAGGACTAGAGGTCAGGAACATTTTATTTCTAATCCCAAGATAGCACTGACCAAGGACAATTCACTTAACCTCTCTTCAATTTCCCCTTCTCTAAACAGGCGATGATAATATTAGTTACATAATTTAAGTGGGCGTCATGAAGATTAAGTCACTGGGTCAGATCCACCTCCTGGACTCTGCTGCTGCAGGTCTGGTGCAAGTGTCCTCCTACTGAGGCACTTCAGCCACCAACTAGAAGGGAATAATGAGTGACTTTCCCAGCAACATCTGCTGGTGGGGCTCTGGTAGGGTCTTAATCAGCCCATCACCAGTGAAAGTCCTTGTAGGGGAGAAGAGGTAGTACTGCCTCCTGCCTGCTCCCAGGTTGAATTTCCCTCTGGTGCCGCTGGTCTCATTGACCCACAGAAATGCAAATTGCATCCTTCAGGCTGGGCCAATATGCAGACAAAGAGCTCTAGAGACTTTATTATGAATAGTAAGTGTTACTAGACTAGGCTGTAGGAGGTCTGGACATCTTGGTTTTAAACTAGTGGATGAAATTCTGGCCCATTAAAATCAATGGGAGTTTTGCTGTTGCTGTCCCTAGAGGTAGGATTTCACTCAGAGTGCGACTCTCCTGCTTTCAGTCCTGTGAGCATTGACTATTGGCAATGACCACAGAGAAGCTTGTGGCTGTTCAGAGTCCATTCCTTCTACCTCTTAATGTCATTGTTAAGGATGAGGATTATTAAGGAGAAAACTCCGGCCAAACATTTTATGCTCACGGGCACAAGGGAAAATTCAATCACACGAAGGGCACTGGTAGCCACTTCTACCCATTATATCTCCCCAGAAAGCCAGATTACCCAAAGGGTGCACACCTGTTTCATTCCAGAAGGCTGTCAAAAATGGAGAGAAAATGAAGGACAAGAGCACGGCAAATGGGAAGAACCCAGAAAAATACAAGTGTATTGGTGGCTGATAGGGAAGTCAGAGACAAAAACATATCCAGTTTTCCTCCTAAGTGAAGGTGCTATGGATATTCTCCATGACATTGCCAGGTACATTTAAGGGATGGATGTTTAGGAAGAAGCTTTGTATAGAATGTAAAACTAGGCAGTTTGGACAGGATGAGGGTTTCCATGAAAGCAAAATAATTATTGTTCCACTGGTGAAGTTTTACAAGCTTGTGCTATAAGTAAAACACAGTTTTTCAGTCCCCCTGAGCAAAACTTTCTCTTTAAAAAAGCTGCTCATATTTTTCTCACTTTTGTGAGATTTGCTAGCTTTGCTGCACAAATTTCACAAGGTGACAAGCGTAAAATTCACCAGAAGCACTAGCTGAGGTGCCTCAGGAGAGCCATTACTCAGGAACCTCTGCTTCAGGTAGCACAGAATTTCACTGCATTTTCCTTTCTTTTTAATGGGTGCCTATTATGCTGTGTTGCCAGGTCCAACAATCTCACCCTGCTGAGATTATTAGGTGCAAAGATTTAATGTATTTTGGATTACATCCCACCAGTTCCTCATTTTCCCCAAAGTCCTTCTTTTACATTTCAAATGCAGACACTGTTTCTGTTTTAATCTCTGAGACTGCCTTTGGGTTTCAGGACAAGCCAATTTAATTCTTCCACACTTTCACAGGGTGGCTGGCCTTTCTAAAGGGAACTAGGTCTCAGCCCATCTGTGACATGGCTGGTTCTCTCCTCAGGTGGAGAGAGTGAATTACGTCATGTGACAGGTAGTCATGTGTCTAAACCAGGCCTCTTGGAGGGTAGAAGAACAAAGGCAGGTAGACAGCTAATGGGGGCCGTTGCAGAGTGAAGCTTCACGGGGAGAGAAAGTCTGCTGCAGTGGTCCTTGAGCAAGACTTTTGGGCCTGGATACAAAGACCCAGCTGGAAGATCCATACATGCCCATGAGCACTGAGGCCTACACACTAGTCCCCGCAAACCTCCCAGGGCAGGGGGGCTCAAACCCTCAAAGGGGCACAAGTGCATCAAATTAATGTTATCAGCATTAACTCAGCTGCTAAAATTCCACACCCCTTTTATTTAAAGTGTCTGGAAACAATGCCAGAGAGAGCAGCTCTGCCTTGTCTGCCTCTCCGCAGCCACATATCCTGACTCCCATGTGTGGTGTACTGAAAACTGTGTTAAAAAATGGTGATCAATTACCTTAAATTCGCAGGTTTTTTTCTGAATCCTTCTTGCAGGTAGGGGACACGGTAAGGAAGCCGACAAAATCAGCCTGCAGCCAGTCAGCCTACACTAAGATGGGGCAAGCTGAGCTGTCTGTTTGATGGAGCAGCCTGTTTTCTCTCTCTCTGATTTTGGACTCTGTAGTGGGGCGGATTGCCCCACTCCTTAGGAGAGTGGGCTGGGGCAGGCCAGGGAGCCTGCACAGCCCAGGAGCCAATCAGAGAAGGGCTTGTTGTGAGCCAATCAGGGCCCAGATTGTAGACAGCCAATCAGGGCCAGGCTCAGAGGTATATAAAGGCTGCCCAGAGCAGGAGCAGTCAGTTTGTCCCAGGCCTTTGAAGGGAGAAGGTCAGTTTCCAGGGGGGAGACTAGCACCGCAGACAGTGCAGCGCTGGGCAGGCTCAGGGAGGCTAGAAAGCTCTAGCCCCTAGCCGCCAGGCTGCAGGCCCTGATAAAGAAAGGGCCTAGCGGGTGCAAGGGGCTGTAGGGGAAGCGGCCCAGGGAAACAGACGGAGGAGGAAAAGGAGGAGGACAGCGAGGCTAACGCCAGAGGGTCCCTGGGTCGGGACCCAGAGTAGAGGGCGGGCCTGGGTCCCCCCGCCTTCCTCCTTGCAGTACATCCAGTCACTGGCCATTACGGACCACGCCAGATCCCTGCCGAGAGGGATTAGACTTTGAGGGCGGGTGGTTGCAAATGAAGGCTTGACTGGAGGACTGCTGACAATCGATCCCCAGAAGGGGATGCAGATAGACTGAGGGGCACTGCCGGAGGGCAGTGTCCTCGAAGAGGACGCCGCCGAGCAGGGAGCAACGCGGGTCCAGAGACGCCGACCAAGGGCAGAATAACGGACGGGACACCACCAGGAGGGGTGCTCCACTGGAAACGAGCTAATTCCCAGAAGTGACCAGCAGGAGGCACCAGGTGGTGAGCCCCCCACCCATTACAGACTCGTGTGTGTTATTCTGAATTTGAAGAAACAAGGTATTGTTGTGTTGCAGCCTTTTAGCCAGTATTTTATGTTTATCTTTGGGGATGCCATGAAACAGCACAACATCAAGGCTTCCTGAAGTCGGAGAAAGGAGGAAAGCATGCCAGGGAGCAGCATGCCCTGTATTTCTGTCCTTCCACAGGCAAGCCCTATATGGATTCCATCCTTTTCTGACTATGCATGTGGAGTGGACAACAGAGCCATCTATTCTTTAAAATCCCACTGAATTTCAGTGGGAACTGGGCATCTAACTCTTTTCACTCCTTTGAAAACTCCAGTCTTAGCGGCAGGGAAAGGGCTTCTGCTTGATCTATGCTTATGTCCATTCCAATTTATCTTGGCTCCTCTAGATGGTCTCAGATTCTTAATATTCCCTCCCTCCCACTTTACTTTCTCCTAGTCGTTTTTCTTGAGCTACAGAGTTCCTGTATATTTCTTTCTTCCCTCTCATTCTGTGATAATCTTCCTCTTCCTCATCTTCATTATCTGATTTGGTTGTTTGCCTGCTTTTACTAATCATGTAACTTCAAAGGGGTATTGTGAGAATTAATTAATGTTCATAAAATGTTTTGAAGTCCTCCAGTGAAAAAATGCTAAAACACTTCGCACTTTTATGGGGACTTTTATCAGAGGATCAAAGGTTCATTGCTGCTATTGAATGATTACTGCTCAGCCTTTGGATCTGAGGGTAAGCAACTATTTTCCTGGGATAGGCAATAATTCAGAATTACCTTATGGGCTTCATAATCAGATCAAACTCTTTAAAAGTCTGTTGTTTATGCACGCATGCACACTCCCTTCCCCGCCCTGCTATAACACTACAAGATGAACCCCTTCTGACTTATGGATATAGTTCACCTCTTCATGGTGATGTGGTGAAAGGTACCATCCATGAGTCCAGGAACAGTCACTGGTTATGGACTCCCTGCCCCCCAATCGCAGGAACCATGGTGCTCCAGAGAATTGCCAAGAATTACCAAACTGGAGCCCGCAACGCGACCCCTTGAGAGCTTTATCTGCTCAGCCACCCAGCCTCTTCCTCTGAGAGTCTAATGTAGATTCCACTCTGCGCTCTGGACAAGGCACACTGTTAGACCATGGTTTGCCTCAGTGCATCTACTGAGCTCAAGGAAAGTGAAAGAAATTCATTTCTCCCAATGAAGACCGCAGTAGCTACACGAATGATTACAGAACCTCCTGCGTGCGCCTTTGTGGTCTATGCTCTGGACCACAACAAACTCAATAAGCCTTGGGAAGCACTTGCCTGACTGGAACGTCTATCTTAAATAGAGCAAGTCATGAAATGAAGGGGAGAGGGACCCTAAATGCCTCTTCATGTCTCCAGCAAACAGAGCTCAGAGACTACCGCAGTACTGAGGAGGTTTTAAAATAAGTTCTGCGATAAAAGCTGAGACAGCTGCTTTCAAACAGTGACTTTTATATACATATGTATGCAGATGTGCCCAAACATTTTAGGAAAAACCTGAGGCAACGTTACCTCTGGGACCCCTGGTTGCATGTGTGTAAATTTTCTGAACACGCTTATATGATTTCCACCTTCCCAATTCTCCTCCACCTTGACCAGTAACACTGCAGTCCTAGGGCTCCTATCACTTTGTTTATGCCCCTCAATCCTTTCCTGGGATGGTCTCTTCTTTTCAGGGACCCTCTATGCCATTAATATTTCTGGTCTTGGGTTTCTCCTGTGCAAAAGGCATCAGGAGTAAGACGGTTGGATTATACAGACAAATATTCACAAAGGACGAAGACAGGAGGCCTCCAAACACTTCTCAGTTTTGGGACTTAGACTCAAGTTTTCAGAACACTGTAAGTCTCAGGCTTCCCCTCCAAGTCTCCCCACATTCAGCCCCTGGGAGTTTGCAGGGATGCATTCTTTATTGAGCCTTGTCATGGAACTAAACCGGCTCATCACAATTTGGGGAGTATTTTCCTCTAGGCACATGTGATTATTCTGAGTTTCTACATCATGTATCCAGACATAAAATTATCTCAGTGCCTGGGAATCTCTATTTAGGTTACAGAAGTGTGAAACAGATTGGATAATGTGCGTCTGTGGGCTCATTTCCACTGTCGTGGTGCAGGATGGAATGCATACCTTGTGTCTGGCAGACTGAAGCAGACACCAGGGGATTGTGCAGTACTACCCAATGAATACAAACAGTGTATATCACACTCACCCCCAGTTCTATGGACACCACAGGAGCGGCACCTGCGTAGCTACTACAGAGGAAAAGTCTTTGAACATAAGAATATAAAATCTCACAAAAGGCCAACCAGCCCAATTCACCCACCTCTTTTAAATGTACCTGAAAACCACCTTCCTGCTCATTCTTCAGATCTCTCAATCCTTTGTCTTCAGAAACAGCCTCATCAACTGGTTAATCCTTTTTGCATTGTATCAATTGCTTTCTCCAGTCGATCAGCTCTTCCAACTCTCTCATAAAGAGCAAAGTGGCATCCTGTCCCCATTTAAATAAGTTCACTCCCCAGCTTTTTAGCACCACCCATGACAGCATCGGCTTTCCCTGCCTATTGCTTTGTGATGCTGCTTTGACATAAAGATACTGTGTTGCGATACTCGCTGGTTTCACGCACAGGTTTGTGTACATGTAATGACAAGGGAGAATGGTATTTGCAGTGTCACCCAATCAAACACTTGGGAGAAAGTTTAAAATGAAAACAAAATGGTTATAATTTGTCCAGAACGAAAAATAAAGGAATTTCTTTCTCTATTATTGGCCAGAAACTTCTGCCTGTCATTGGAGGAATAATCAGCAGGGGTGGATAGTAGCTTTAAGTCTGGAATCCAGAACCATTCGAATCAGGGAATTCAATACTCAGCCAGGTGTGTATCCAGACAATGCACAAATGATATGTTATCACGGATAAAAGTGATGTGCAGCATACTGGGGAGTTATTTAACAAAGCTCCTCTATACTGTTGCCTGTGAAACAGAGGGAGGGCTTCTCATCTTAGATGTAATAATTTTCTGGAGTGGCAACATAAAGCTCTGTGTAAAAGCTACTGTTGCAAAGGACACCGTTTCAGGGAGTCATAGGTCATTGAGTTCCACAAAACCCCTTGTTCCATGGCAAAGACACCTCCAATTAGTTATTAGAAAGATCTAGCCATGTGCATCCCCTGACTGGATTGGAACATGTTTGGGGAAATAGGCTATCAAAATCAAGAAGTCTCTGTTACTAATTCACAACCAACAATTGAGATTACAACATAACAAAGGACATCTTTGATCCTCAAAGGATTTCCCACTGAGGTGAATAATGCCTGATCTAACCTACAAGTTCACATTTTTGAGTCATAAAGCATTAGAAACAGTTTAAAATGGCTAACACAAGCTTTGCCCACATCAGAGATGTTCTGTTAAAATCCTCCAATAAAAATGCCAAGTATTTTCCATGGGAAATTAAACAAAAAAAAACAAAAAACTCAAAATACTCTCACTTTTTTTGAAAATTTCCATGACATTTTTTCAGTTTTGCAGGGGAAGAAACACAAACAAATAATCTAGAAAAGAAACTTTTAGATTTCAAAACCATTTTTGATCAAACAAAGCAAAACAAAACTGGTTTTGCTTAAAATACTCAGCTTCTGAAAATCAAAATTTGATTTTGATTTTTTTAACCAAAACCCAAACATTTTACCAAGTATATTTTGGCTTTGCTTTCCAGATTTTCTCTCAAAAACCGAGAACATTTTCTACCAAAAAAAAAAAAAGGGAAAAAAATGTTTTGATGAAAAAATTTGAATTGGCTCTAAAAGATAGTTTTGCTTATGTAGGAGAGGACAGAAGTGGGACCTACATTTCTCTGTATTTTTAGTTAACATTTGTACTATTGTGGCATCTTGATTGGGAGAGTCCACTGGGCTAGACACAACACACACTACATGCTAAGAGACAGTTCCTGCCCTAAAGAGCTCACAGTCTACAAACACAAGACAGAGAAAGGGTGGAAGGGGTAACAGATCAGTGATATGAATTGCCCGGAACGACATAACAACTGAGTGACAGTGTTGTGAACTACAGCTAGCTCTCCTGACTCCCAGTGCAGTGTCCTATATATATATAGGCTTGGAAGGTTTTGATTTTTATTGGTGAATGGCCATTATGTTGATTACACTGTACATGCACAAACTGATGAAAAAAAATATTTCCAGCAATAAGAATCAAAATGTATAGATAGGCTAAGTAGGAAAAATGCTACTTGAGAACTTTATTAGAGTCAAAATCCAGTGATCTAGACTTTTGAATTAGGGTGGTTGCAGGTGGACTAGCAAATAACTACTACAACAGGTTATGATGTGTTGATTTAAGTATATTTACGCTGTGTATTTTGACCTGTGATTTTGATGATCTGTGTTAACAGTTTATAAATCTATAAATTTTTGAATTTCAGTGTCTACTGTCATTAAGTATCAGAGGGGTAGCCGTGTTAGTCTGGATCTGTAAAAGCAGCAAAGAGTCCTGTGGCACCTTATAGACTAACAGACATATTGGAGCATTAGCTTTTGTGGGTGAATACCCACTTTGTCGGATGCATCATTAAATATTTGTCTGACCCCACCCCATAATTTTGTGCAACTATAAAAATGTAAACCTTTAAAAATGCTTAAAATAAACAATCAAATTCTGTCAATCCAACCTATATATTAAACAGCATTGCCACGTCCTTTCACTTGAGCTGAAGGAGTAGCTCTGCTTTCTGGTGGTGGTAGTAGTAGACTATTATCCTCCAGTGGCCTAATAACTAAAAAGGGCTGTGAAATGTATTCATAACGTAACACACTGGCAAAGTGTGCGTGTATGTGGATTCCCTTTTTGAATCAGATATGCAGACAATCCGCAGGTTACAAATAATCAGGAAGTTTCCTGTAGGCATCTCAAGAGAAGGGAATGCGAATACCAACAGAGTATTGAGCTTGTGGATGAGTTGAGGAAGGTGCTTGCATAGAAGAAGGCATAACAAGTGCTTGCGTGAGATGCTGACAAATGAATGGATAAAGCTGGCATTCAATATTTATAAAGCATTTGGAAATCCTTGGATTGAAGGGACTACATGGAAATCCAATGGATTATCATTTGTTCTGTACAACTGAAATTCACTATTATTCTTCCAAGGGTATTTTATCATTTAAATATTCCTTTCTCATGAGCCTCCTGTTCCCCTCATCACTTCTCCAAATGGAAGATAAGATAGCAGGGAAGAGCATTTTCTGAAGTTTCCCATTGTTCACTGATTGCAGCCTCTCGGTTGCCATGGAATATGTACAAGAACCAAAGTGCAGTTGCTTAACTTCATGTTGCTCAAACTGTTTGTTGAGCTGTTTCTATGGTGAGTCACCTAACTTCCTTCGCTAAGTGCATTTCAGAGGTAAGTGTGGCCATCAGCTCCTAGAGCTTTGTGAGCGCTGCCACCTCCCACCACCCCCGGCCCAAATTTTCATCTTGCTAAGAGTAATTAACTCTCCCAGGTGCAGGTAATTAGGATGCCATTCAATGTATTTCTAAAATGGAAGGTGACATTTCCAGAAGTTGAAATACAACTGATATATAAGACCAGCTTCAGCCTGAGTTGCAACAAACTGCAAAAAAGCTTGGGCCTGATCCCGAACTCCTGAGTCATGGCCATATCTTCGAAGACCTCCGCAATATATCCATCCTCTACTAGAGTGGGGAAGGAAGGGAGGCAGTCTGAATCTCCCTGCCCAAGCTCGGACCCAGGGAGTCGGGTAGGCTTGGACGATTAGCCTGAGCCACTGCCCGTGCAGTAACATCCACGCTAGCTCAAGCAGACCTAGCACAAGTCTGTCTACCTGAACTAGGAATGATACCTCCCAGCTGCAGTGCAGACACACCCTTTAACATAACTTTGTCCCTGTACAGTTATATCCTACAGACACTATTCCCATTCACACATACACAATGACAATCCAGAAATCCCCCCATTTACTATCGAACCTCCCCATCTCGGATAAGAGCTTGACACACAGGATTGGTTCTTTTAAATTCTGTTCCCTGAACGCAGTGCAGATTTCATATGCACACTAGATCTGCAGTGGCAGCCTTCATGACCACCGGACCAGGACATCTCCGGCGCTGCTCTCACATTTCTCAGTGCTGCAGATTATGTTTAGCAAGCTTATGCCGTGTTTGTACCATGACAAGATACCCCATTAATAGTATATTTTGATCTGGATCTAAAATATGATTTATGCACTCGACTTCCAAGATTGTATGGCACAGGAGGGGTTCAGAAGAACCCTGTCTCCCAGACAGTTTCACACCCTCATCCACAGAGATACAGTAATCAGGACAGTGATTACAATCCATGGTGGTTTAGTGAGTCTAACCACCCTAACAATGGAGTTGCCATTCATGTAGTCTGCCCAGCTAGAAGTCCTGGCTATCAGGAAAAAGCAGTTTGAGATAAAAGAATACACATTGAGGGCTCACACTTGATGTGGCCTGAGAGGAAGGGTAAGGAAGAGACCTCCCTAAATCTGGTAATGGCTCTTGAGATGAAGGAGAAGGAGGACACTAAGAGCATGGCTATACTTACAGCCGTACAGCGCTGCTGCGGGAGTGCTCCCACGGCAGCGCTTTGAAGTGCGAGTGTGGTCGCAGCGGCAGTGCTGGAAGAGAGTTCTCCCAGCGCTGCAGGTACTCCACCTCCCCGTGGGGATTAGCTTACAGTGCTGGGGCACTGTTTACACTGGCACTTTGCAGCGCTGTAACTTGCTGCGCTCAAGGGTGTGTTTTTTCACACCCCTGAGCAAGAAAGTTGCAGCGCTGTAAAGTGCCAGTGTAGCCAAGGCCTAAATAAAGACAGACAGGCAGGTACAGAGATCCCAGCATGACAAACTTAGGTGGGTTTTCTATAGCGAGATCACAGGCATTAGTTATCTTGCTAGAAAAGCACATCTCTTTTAGCAGTGAAGATGCAGCCCAAGAGATGACAAAGAGAGAAACATGCTCTCCCTGAGTTAACGGACGACAGGAGGACTGGTTGGTAGGTTTATAACAAATGCTTGATCCTAGCCATAAGACATATATATGTTTAAATTTGTTTTGCTTGTAAATAATCAGGGAACAATACAATTTTACTCTTTTCCATTGCTAAGAAAGCTGTGGGGTGTCTCAGAAATTCAGGCTGGTTCTCCATGGATGGAGAGAGAGTCAGTGAGGCTCCCGACCCACAGGGGCCTAGTTAGGTATCAGGGTCTGTGAACCTAGGAAACCACATTGGTTTCCCACCCCAAGGAAGGCAGAACTTGCGATAGGCAATGAAGACAACTGAGGGATCAAAGTGAAACTTGAGCCTGAATCCTTTCCCTTCCCTCACATGCAGCAACTTTATCTCTGTTGTTACAGGCTTTTCATTTATCTATCCCTCTCGAATCAGGCCTGCTGTACATATGATCTTTGTACCAGTATAACTGTGTCACTTAGGAGGTGATTTTCTACCAAAATAGTTTAATTGGCGCAGCCTGTCGCGTGGACACCGTTATAGCAGTCCTTCAGATACAATGCATTTTTATATTGATACAACTCTGTCCACACAAGAGGGGTTTGTACCATTTTAACTGCACTGGTATTGTTAGAGCAGCACAATTTTCATGAGTAGACAAGGCCTAGCTCTCAAACTGTTGTAAGTTTGGGTGATTCTGAGTGTCTAGTCTGTGTGTGTCAAATTGTGATTTGGAAATGCGAGTATTTGAGTCATATTTACTTTACACTCCTCATCCTGCAAATCCTTGCAGAATATTTAATAGCTCTCTGGAACAGATGTCTGCAATGAGGAGCTCTTTACTGGGCCTGTATTTCACATTTAACGAGTACTTTTGCAATTTCACAATCATTTTCTGAAGTCTAGGTGGTGCTATGAACAGACCAATAGTTTAATGGTCTGTTTCAGCCTTGACTGATTTCTGCCCATAAGCGTATTCATGAAACCACTCACTACCCAAAACAAGTTCTTTTTCTTTTTCAATCTGAGCATAGTTCTGGTGTGCTTCAATCAGTACTTTGGAAGCATAGAGTCTAAGCGCAGCTAGGACAAATATGATCTACTTTTTCCTCCTGCCTAACCCAGAGCATATAATTTCACTCAGTAATTCCTGCACTGAGACCACTGGGCAATCGTCTTGCAGAGGGACAACCACCAAACTATATGGGCAGGCATCTACTGAGCATTTAGGCTCTGCAATGTTAGCATCAAAGTATTGCAGCATCTATGCTCTTTTTAATTCCCCAAAAGCTTTCTTCTTGTCAGTGACACACCTTCTTAAGCAGCAATTGCATGGGACATGTTAGATGCATTGATTTAATATGTTAACATGCCTCTGAATCTCTGTAACCTCTCCTTATTTTGGGGTATTTTTATTAAGACAGTTGCCTTCATTTATAGACTTTCTTGCAAATATTTGGTTTTCCTTTGATCTCATACAGTAAGCATACAAGGCCCAGGACTGCTGCTATGCGAGTACTTCCTATTTCCAGTCACCTGCTGTCTGTCAGGATTACAAAAGGTAAATATCCCTGTCAGGTGGCAAGGGCTCATATCCAGCCAGTGCAGGGGCTGCTGGTGACCCTTCTCCCCATCCCAAACACTCTAACCTTTCACAATCCCCCTGCATCTGCACAGGGGCACTCCACACAAAGTCCCCTCATCCCAAACTCCAGGATTACCCCATTCTCAGTGACATGCCATAGAATCCCCTCTCCATGCACACGGACCCACTGACGCTTTACAGAATGTCTATTTCGGGGTGATACACTACAGCAAACCTACCCCTCCATCATGACAGTACAGACATGTCTCCCCCCAACATGTAATGATGCACCCCAAGTACAGTGAGAAACACAGAAGAACCATTGCTCTGCTATCTGACATCCTGCAGAAACTTCCCCTCCCGCCATACCCCACAGAAACCTCCTCCTTCCTTCCCCCACAACAACTCCGCGCAGAACCCTCCCCAGGGATGCATACCCCAGAATACCTGCCCACCCAGCAGAAAGTAATTTCACACTCCCCATCCTGGAAAGGACCCTCCCCCCAACCCTGAGGCTTCTGAACAATCATACTGCCAACTAGCATTCCAGAGCACTTCTCCCATCTCGACAGGACCTCAGTCCCATCCCCACCACACACCGGGACATTCCACAGGATCCTCAATAGAATGACATCCCTGCACGACCAAACTGTCTAACCCTGATCCTAGTTCCCCTGGCTAACCTCAGCAGCAGGCATCCTCTGACAAATGGAAACCCTCGTTCAGGTAGCCTGTTGACACCGGGATGTGAAG
This sequence comes from Chelonoidis abingdonii, assembly GCF_003597395.2. NCBI lineage: Eukaryota > Metazoa > Chordata > Testudines > Testudinidae > Chelonoidis > Chelonoidis abingdonii. The sequence goes on along the minus strand of NC_133775.1, from coordinate 106,664,923 downwards.
AAGTGGGGCCGCTATACACTGAGGATG
>NC_133775.1:106662265-106664577 GCF_003597395.2 Chelonoidis abingdonii | reverse complement strand
TTCAATAACTCAGTCATGGGTTAGGGGTTGTTATAAAAGTGGATGGGTAGGGTTCTGTGGCCTGCTTTGTGCAGGAGATCAGACTAGATGATCATATTGGTCCCTTCTGACCTACGAGTCTATAAGTCTATGAGGATGCTTGGGTTCACAGATGACTCGGGGATGCTCATTTATTTTGGTTGGTGGACGCCAGACATGACACAGCCCCTCAAAATAGTGAGATATGGCTGCACTGCTTATATAGCTTGTCCTGCCACTTGACAGGATGGGTATACACAGTGTTTTGCCTGTGGTGGTCTCTGCTGAAGGACAAGCTACTGTTACATGGTAGCCAGCAAAGATGTGGAAGATAAAAATACCCCACAAGCAATTGGACACAGATCCGAGCAAGCAGATCTTATAATAATAAAAATAATTGGTCAACATTTTTTGTGTTAAAATATTCCTGTGAGAAAATGCAATTGTCTTAAAATCAAAACTTTCTGTGGGAAAATGTCAATTTCAATTATTTTTTTCAGTTTTACTATCAGGAGAATGGAAACAAAACCAATCATTTAGAGTCAACATTTAAAAATGAAACACTGTTTTAATTTTGAAATGGCAGTTCAAAAGAAAAAATGTCATTTCAAAATGTTGAATCATTTTAATTCGCTCAAAAATGTTGATATTTTTCACTTCGGTATTTTTTAATCAGACAAATTTCCAAATTTTTCACTCTGTAAACAATTTTCAATATTTCAACTTGCTGTTTCAATTCTGAATGGATTCAATTCTGAATTTCAAAATGTTGAAACTTCCCGAGACAAAAATTCCTGACCAGTAATAACAACAACAGCAACCACAACAATAATTATCTGGTCCTAATGCATGCAGCCAAGTTAAGAAATGGCGTTAAAGGTTAAACTCCTCCCCACTGGTGTTCACAGGGAAAAACTTATGAACATTTCTGGTAGACGCCTGATAATCAGTGATCAGTGATGACCTTTAAAACATATTAATACTCTAAATGTCACATCTACCAGAGTGCCTTTGGAAGCTTTTTTCCTCTGCTATCAAGCATTTCATTAATATTTTGCCAAACAGGCAACAAACAGTCAAGAACCCAGGCATACAGGCACTTTAATTTTCATCGTACAAGACCTTCTGCTGTTGCTGTTTAGCGTTATTGCTGTTTGCTGATGGAATCATTTCTTGTTTTATCCCCCAGACTCTCACTGTCCTCTCAGTATGTGTAAAATTAACTTCCATTTACAGCCCACAATGCCCCAAACAGAATGAATGTTATGTGAGGCTTCGAATAAAAGAAAAACAAGACAAAAAAAAAACCAGATGGAAAACGGCATTCTTTGATTCGTTACTAGAGTAGATTTGATCTTTAAGTCACTAGGGAACATAAATAGAGAAAGCAAAGAAGCCAGTCTATAGAATAATTTTTCTGCAACTCTGCTTTAAGAGCCAATATTAGGCTTGGAAAGGGTCTTATTCTAAATGGTGGATCAAACCAAAACACAGGACTGGAACACTAGTGAACTTCTGTGAAGTTTGGATCCACACCCTCAAGCCACATCTTGTTTCTATCTCTATAACAGCCATGCCGAGCCCATAGATTTAAAGCACTGCTCACCCCACCACACACACGCACCAACCCTGACACTGGATCTGTCCATATCCAGATCTAAACTCATGCTTTTGATTCATCTCCAGCAGAACTGGACAGGAAATAGTTTCCCAAATAGTTTCCCACCCTGAAAAAAAAAAAGATTTCAAATTTTTTTCCCATTCCCAATTGGGACAAAAGGTCAAAATCACCAAAACTTTCACAAACTGACTAATTTAAAATTTTTTAGTTTGGGTCAATTGAAACAAAAACATTCTGATCATTTAAAAACATTAGTTTTCATCATGTCTCTCATATTTTTTCAACCTTTTTGGGTTTTTGTGTTGATTGGGATTTTGACAATTTCAGAATTTTAGTTTCAACATTTTGTCGAGTAGGGAAATTCAAAAATCAATCCTTTTCTGTGAAGTTTCAGTTCCAATGAATCGGTATTTTTCAACCAAAAAAAAAAGTTGTTAAAAAATATCTGACCAACTCTAATATACAGGTTTCAGAGTGGTATCTGTGCTAGTCGGTATCAGCAAAAACAACGAGGAATCCTTGTGGCATCTCAGACTAACAAATTTATTTGGGCATAAGCTTTCATGGGCTAAAACCCACTTCATCAGATGCATGGAGTGGAACATACAGCAGGGAGGTATAAATGCACAGCATATGAAAAGATGAGAGTTGCCTTACCAAGTGTGGGGGGGTC
>NC_133775.1:106619759-106661664 GCF_003597395.2 Chelonoidis abingdonii | reverse complement strand
AGGAGAACACTTTACTCTCCCTGGACACTCAATAACAGACTTAAAAGTGGTAATTCTTCAACAAAAAAACCTTGAAAAAACAGACTCCAGTGAGAAACTGCAGAACTGGAATTAATTTGAAAACGGGACACCATCAAATTAGGCCCAAATAAAGACTGGGAGTGGATGGGTCACTACAAAAACTAATTCCCTCCTGCTGATTCTCACACCTTCTTGTCAACTGTTTGAAATGGGCCACCTTGATTGCTTTGGCCTCATTAGCACTACAAAAGTGATTTCCACCCCTTCTTGTCAGCTGTTGAGAATAGCCCACTTCCACCTTAAATGAATTGGCTCATTAGCACTGACTCCCCGCACTTGGTAAGGCAACTCCCATCTTTTCATATATATACAGCTTACTGTATTTTCCACTCCATGCATCTGATGAAGTGGGTTTTAGCCCATGAAAGCTTATGCCCAAATAAATTTGTTAGTTTTTAAGGTGCCACAAGGACTCCCCTAATATCCAGTTTTCTCTTCATTATGTGAGAAGTGTACATCTACCACTGCATCAAATACTCCTCGCTTGAGAAACATTATTTACTTGATGTATAACTTTTGTAAGCAAAGAATACTTGTTAGACCCAAGTGAACAGTATTTTTTTGCATGAAATGCCAGACTGGAGGGAGTTTGTATTATTAACCCTATTGCTAGAAAGGAAAAATAAATAAAAACCAAAAATCACTGTTTACCAGTGCAATTGCAGGAATGTTACTTCCATAAAAGGAAGGCAGGCTTTTTGGATGGTCCTGAGGAAACTTACTGACAAAAAATAAATGCAGAATTTGTAAAGATGATGACTGGATCTTCTAATTCAGTGACTACTTTGCACATTCTTTTTTTCATGAGAGCTTTTGCTACATGGTTTCCCCATGTCACAATTTTTTTCTGGTATTTTTCCCAGCTTTGCAGCCAACTTACCATATCATGCCAGCCTTTTATTTAGATGCAGTGCTAAGGAAGCATTTAGCCCTCTGGTGCTTTGCAACTCCTCCTTTCCTTACATACACTTGAACCCTTGACTATAAAACGGGAGCATGTAGTGAAAACGCAGCACCTCTCCAAGGGCCCAATGCCATCGACTGCAATTCAATGTATTTTACAGTCTTTGGCAAGATGTGCCTAAGCATTAATTGGGAACATCAAATCATCAATAAAATAAAACTTTCTTCCATTGTTTTACAGGGTTTTCAAAGCTTCTCTGCAAAACCGGGATGACTCTTGTTCAAAGAGAAATGACATTGACAACAAAATGAAAGGTAAGCAAAACTGGCTGGGTGGGGCAGGTAGTTTTGCAGAAACTTGTTGTTTGGAATTTTGTTTTTCAAAACCAAACCTAAAACTAGGGTGGTACGTCTTAAAAGCAACATTTTATCTGAGCTCCAGTGTTTATAGTGTTGGGTAAATGATCCCTATTTTGGCCCATTTCTAAATATATGTGTAGTTCAGAAATTAAACGGAAAGAGAAAACCAGAAAGAGGGTCGAAAAGGCATATATGGCTTCATAGCATCCAAAAGGACTGAAAATGCATGAATTAGAAGAGTGTTTGTGGGTGAAAGGTAACCAACCTTGGTGAAATATCGCATCCTTGCTGCATAAAGGCTCCCAGGGAGAACCAAAGACTGTTAAATATCCCAAATTCATTAGTCTGGTCACTGGACGGCTGGTCACGCCCTTCCTCAAACTCCTCGGTATGCCATTCATAAGGGCTGAAGCGGCTGACCAGGAAGAGGACAACGCTTACTCCAATGTAGGCAAAAACAATGCACATCCAAATCTCATAAGCCAAGGGATCCAGAAAGGAAAAGACGCCTGGCTTGGATTTTTGAGGTTTTTTTATCATGATGGATATGCCCAGGCTCATAAACGGCTTGGAAAAGTCTATGACTTCTTCTCGGACGAGAGTGATGGTTAATGGTGCAACAGCCACATCAGCTCTCTGAAAGGAGAGAGAAACACCAGATACACAGTTTGTAGATTACATGTACCAACACACTCCATCACCAGCCTTCTTTTTCTCCTTCCTTCTACTGTACACTCCCAATCCACTCTCTGATTTCATAGGAAGATTTAATCAGGAGAAATGAACTACTAGAGAAATGCTTAAAAAAAAAATATCACACCAGCATGTTATTTTCTTTCCTATTATTACTGATTGCAAGTAGGTTTAAAAATCAGACATCTTTCTTTTCCCAGACAGTCAGATCCTCTTGTCTGATTCATCCACTGATGTCACAATCCAAGGCTAGTGACATCTCATTTCACTATCATGTTGCACAATTAAGAAATGACAAAGTAACAGAGTCTTATCGCTCACACACACAGCTGAAGAGACAGGAAGAAAGCCTACTGACTGGATGATGTTTATTTTCAGCAGGAGATGCTTTTCTATTGCATGAATCACATAGATGAAGGGAAATATTTTCAAAAAAGCCAAAGCCCTTTTGAAGTTTGGATGAAGGCTCCTAATTCATATAGGGCTAGATTTAGAAAGGTATTTAGGTGCCTACACATGCACCTAGTCAGATGTACAAAAGTGCCTAACTTCTATTGACTTTCATTTCAATTTTCCCAAAGGCGAAATTGAGACTGTCCTATGGAAAATGTTACTTTTGCAGAAACTGCATTTTCCATGTCAGAAAATCATTCCAAAGGAAAACTCCCAACCAGCTGTAGTGAGTAGTGATCAAGCCATCCAGCAACCAGATATAAATATAAGTGATATGATACACGATAAGGATAGAAATACTAACAGCAAGAAGAGATTCTAAGAGAGCCCATTTTGGTATTAAGAGTCTGACTAAGCAACAGGCTGAGGTTTTAAACCCAACCATTTCTAGGTGCTACTCCAGGGGTCGGCAACCTTTCAGAAGTGCTGTGCCGAATCTTCATTTATTCACTCTAATTTAAGGTTTTGTGTGCCAGCCATACATTTTTAGAAGGTCTCTTTCTATAAGTCTATAATATATAAGTAAACTATTGTTGTATGTAAAGTAAATAAGGCTTTTAAAATGTTTAAGAAGCTTCATTTAAAATTAAATTAAAATGCAGAGCCCCCCAAACTGGTGGCCAGGATCCGGGCATTGTGAGTGTCACTGAAAATCAGCTCGTGTGCCACCTTCAGCGCCTGTGCCATAGGTTGCCTACCCCTGTGCTACTCCTTCACAGCTCTATCTGAAAAAAGTTGACAAAATGGGTGTGCCCTGGGTGTTGGTTTTGGGGTAGGATGGCTGGGTTATTTACCTCTGAGGACTCCTTTAAATGGCTACTCTGCAGTGGGAAAAACTCTCTGCACAATTGTACGTTTATCTCCTGGAAAAGTTGATTATATTATGCTCCAGATGCTAGTTCATTAAAATGTATCTTGTAGGATGGGAAAGGTCATGCTGGTTGCTGTGGGCTTGACCTTAAGAATGATACTCTAATTCCATGGAAACTGACTGCACTAATAGAAATCTAACAGCAACAAGGCAATGGTGACACGATGAAAGGGTCATATTGTTCCATCAAAATGAACAAGAAATAATAGAGATATCACTGGAGTAGCATTAAAAATCCAAGCAACAAATAATGATCAAAACATTCAAAACATGAAAGGGAACTCAATAAAGAGAGAGAGATGGAAAGGGTACCATTGGTACCTTAATAGGACCACCATCTCTGCATTTGGGTGCATAGTTCAGTGCTAGGTGCACTAGAGGGGTACACAAAGGTGCTGATGCACCAGTTCAAAATTTGGATGCCTTATTGAGGTGCTGTAATAAGGCCCATTATCTATTTAGTTCTTGAAAGGACTTTGGCTACCGAGGGCAGGAAATACCTGAGATGAGTGAGAGTTAAAACTCCCCCCTGTTCTGTTTTTGTCCTAAGTGAAGCTGTTCTTGGCTCACCTGGAAGCTGGGAGTATCAGAAATCTTTCCCAACCAAATCTTGAAGAATTTGACAGCGTGCCTAATCCATCAGTTTGCGTTTGGGCCTGATAGCTACACTTTTTGAGGTCCACTCATAATCAATTCCTGTAATTATGAATCAATTGACAAGGTTGGAAACTTACTCCATAAACCAGCTCTCCCACCATGCCATTCCATGCTTTATTGTCAGGGTCCCGGGCTCCATACTTCCCATCGCTCACTATCTCCAGCCTATATTGGTAGCCAACATGCTTAGCGATCTCAGCAGCAAGCTCCACGCAGTAGCCTTCATACCTCTCATTGCCTTCAAACTGGTTGGCATTCTTCTTGAGCATCACGTATGGATCTTCCTGGCAGAGAGAGGACAAGTTAGTGAGCCATGCTTCCCCTTTTGCCCCCCGAGATATTCAACCTGTGTCCTGCTCTCAGGAAGGGATGCTAGATACGATTCTCAATGCTCTTTCAAAACGCTAATGATGGAATCATTTACAAAGTGGTTCGGCACAGCCTGTTCAACAAAAGTTTCGGCTAGTAAGTTGCCTGTTTGAGGTTTCTATTGTGCAGAATTTGGTAGCAACCCTAGCTGGGGTGGACCTACCCAACAAGGAAAACTGATAGGAATTCTTCAACAATCTTTGGCAGAGATTCCTAAAGGGAAATCATACCTTCTACCTGAGGATCCCTTAGCATTTCACAAACAACTGAGCAAGCCTTCATCAGCCAATCTCTGTGAGATAAGCATGCACATTGGTGCATTATGTCAAACTTTATGGAGGCACCTATTGCTGCTCCATAATACAGGCTGAGTTGAGTTTTGCTCTTAAAGCAGGGATTCAACCTCTTTGTTATGTATGAGGAATACAGTGTCTCCTTCCTAAAATTACAGCACCTGCTCTGTGGGTGCACAATATAAACCATTGCTACAATGTACCTGCTTTCTCTGTGTTGATGTCCCTGCTCACTCCCTGCCATATTCCTTGTAGTTCTCTGTGTTAAGAGGGGAGACGCTGTAAGTACTTTTTTGATTATAAGGCAACGGCAAGTTTTTATGGGCCACCACTGGAAGCTGTGATTCTATTCAATGGGTACACAGCACAACAAGGAGTGTAAGCGGAAGAGAAAGGAGTGAGGGAGACCTGTGGATTAGACATGCAAGAGAACTTACTAGAATAGTTGTAACTATGTAAGTTCGATTCTGTAGAGTCACGGATTCATTGTCACCTTGGGAATCTGTGGCTGTGGGAAGAAACTTATCATCTTCGTTCCAATAACCAATCTGTTAACGACAGAAAGACCATCAAACTCTGATGTCCTCCAAGCCTATTCCTAGGACAAGCCAAGAGGAGAACAATATACTAATATGATTTCCCTGCCAGCTTTAGCTGTCTCAGGGTGTTCATCACAACCAGACCTCTACTGCTCCTACACTCCTGACCTCTTTCCCCGTCCTGGCCTTGAAAACCCCAGAAAAATCGTGACACATACTGCACATAATGTACAGGGGTAAGCAATAACCACACGATAATAATGAAAGTACCACAATTTCCCCCAATACTTAGGGGAATAAATAACAAAAGAATCTCACGTCACTGTATGCTGACAGCTGGTAAGTAAGTTTTTAATGGTGACCACAGTTAATGTATGATGGTCTTTCTAGGCTGATACAAGTCTTGTGTCACACCTCAGATCTTGCACAAGTGTAAAATAATATTCTAGGATGCCTTGCAGAACCAGGACAAGATGGGGAAAAAAAGCAGGAGACTTGTTAGAAAGAGAAGAAAGGAGCTGCCCCACTGCAAAAAGTTTAGAGTTGCACATGTAATTAAAAAGCTGTAAGGGGCAGAATTCTTGGTGTTACTCTGTGTTTATTATAATAATCAAGGATACAGTCCACGCTATCACTGCTCACAGGCAAAGCAGAGAGCTGGAGAGTATCAATAGGAAGATCATTCTTGAGATGATTTTATTTGAAGGCTTGATTTTTTAAGAGGTTTTCCATCGCATCATGTTCGGATGAAGTTGCATAAGCTCTGCTGATGTGAAAGGGATTTCGTACCACATGATGTGGGAAAGAGTATTAATACAAGGCAAGACCAAAAATCTGTGGAGGGCTGTCATAAACAGATAGCTAAGGGTTAATGTCTCTTTCACCTGTAAAGGGTTAACAAACAGTGACCTGCAATACCTGACCAGAGGACCAATCAGAGGACAAGATACTTTCAAATCTCGGTGGAGGGAAGTCTTTGTTTGTGTGTTCTCTTTTTTGTCTGTGTTCTCTCTGGGATCTGAGAGTGACCGGACGTACTACGGGCTCTAATTTTCTATTCAAGTAGTAAGTGCAAGTAGAAAGGCGGTTTAGTCTTTTTGATTGGTTTTCTTTATTTGCAAATGTGTATCTGGCTGAAAGTATTTTAAATTGTATTTCTGCTGGAGGAGGCTTTTTCTCCAGTTTCTATAAGCTGAAAGACCCTGTAATATTCCATTTTGAATTTACAGTGATTATTTTTATTCTCCTTTCTTTTATTAAATGTTTTTCTCTTTAAGACCTGATTAATTTTTTCCCCTTGTTAAGGCAAAGGAACTAAGTCTGTACTCACCAGGGAATTGGTGGGGAGAAGGGAGAAGGAGTAGTGGGGGAACAAAGGTGAATTTCCTCTGTGTTTTAGATTCACGGAGCTTGAATCTATCTATCTCTCCAGGATAACCCAGGGAGGAAAAGCCTGGGAGGGGGAGAAGGGGGAGAAAAAACCTGATTTCTCTGTGTTGTGATTCAAGGAGTTTGAAGCATGGTGATCTCCTAGTGTACCCAGGGCGGGAAAGATCTGGGAGGAAGAAAGGAGGGGTAAGGGAAATGGTTTATTCCCCTTTGTTGTGAGACTCAAGAAATTTTTCTTGGGGTTCCCAGGGAAGGTTTTGGGGAGACCAGAGTTTACCAGGCACTCCAAGTCCTGACTGGTGGCAACTTATCAGATCTAAGCTGGTAATTAAGCTTAGATGAATTCATGCTGGTACCCCATTTTTTTGGACTTTAAGGTTCAGATTGGGGAAAGATACCATGACAAGGGCGTATTAGAGATCATGGCAATGCAAGAGATAAACCTAGAGAGGCTTCTTCTCTCTTTACTGCACAGAAAAATGGAAAGTGTGTGAGGAAAGAGCTTCCACACACTGCTCTAGGGCAGCACAAATGGAGAAAACACATAGTTGTTTGGCATTTTGCACCTGATTGATCCCATATACAGCTCATGTGCTGGAAGTGAAGGGCACGGGACTTGCAAGTGAGGGCTTGATTTCTGCAGTAAATATACAGTATAAAACTGTATCGAGTACTTCTCTGGGACCTATCTTTACCTCACATTGACTGTAACAGCAAAACTCTCAGTAACTTATATGGGGCAGGATCAAGTCCTCTGTATCTTACACTCATATACTGGTTATTTATTTATTTGTATTGTGGTAGTGCCTAGGAGTCTCAGCCATGGCTCAGGACCCTACTGTACAGACACAACATTCATATCTAATACTTCAATTCATATGGCCACAGTGAAGGGAAAAAAAATCTCTTTAACTAGTAAAGAGGGTTTTCCTTATGCAGGCCTCAGGGGGTCACAGTGAATCAATTGTTACCAGAATTAAAAAAAATAAAAATAAAAAAAACAGTAGGAAATACTTCCCAAAATGAATAAAATGTCAGGAAGTGCAGTTCTACGGGCCCTTTTTTGATGGGCTCCGACTTCACATCTGAAACCAGCAGGGTCAATATGATATTGTGCGATATTGCTTCTGTTGAAATGAAATGTATGTGCAGCTGTCAGGTCTACACGATGAGGTCAAATTAGATGATCGTAGTTGTCTCTTCTGGCTTGGGAATCTATAAACCATATGCTATTTTCCTCCTAATTAAACACACATGTATTGTTTTTCAGTTGCTGACATAAATCCTAGTTTATTTAAGGTTTAATAGCATTGATTCTGTTCAGGGCTTTGGAGCAGAGCCGGGAGCTGGAGCGCAGAGCAGTTCTGGAGCAATGGAGCTGCAGGTGTTTGCCTGGAGCTGGAGCGGAGCCGGAGCACAGTCCAAAGTCCTGATTCTGTTCCCTGAATAGTTCCAGCCTTCTTCATTCTCCAAACCTGTCTTCTCAAGCAATTTAAATTCCAAAGGACAGAAGGAAAAAAATTATCTGTGTTTGAAAGTTTTCTATATGGAAGAGGAAGATAAACACAGAGCCTGATTTTCAAAAGTATTCCGCACTCAGTGAACACACGATGTGCTGGGCTCTTTTGAAAATCTGACTACCTATTTTGGTGCTTAAATGGAAGCTGAACCCCTCTGAAATCTGGCTCTGATTGTGAACCCGACTGAAAATTCTGGCAATTGTGTGGGATTTCCAAAAACACTCTACATTGATCTAAATTGGCTCTCAGAGACATTAGTGGTGTAAAACTCTCACTGACTTCAACGGGAGTGGTGTTAGGCCGAATGCTGAGCATTATTAAAAATCTCCTCTGTATTTTGTATGTAAGTAATACAACATGGTTTCTCATGTTTTTCTTCCCTCACACTGAGCGATGGAGTAACCACTCATAGCTACTCTACTCATGAATTCACCCTCTTAAGACTCATGAGGAGAAATGGCCTCCAAGAGACAAGACCATCCTGTGCCAGACACCTTGTCCACAGCTGTTAAACAGTAACAGAACCCATCCTCTGCTTTACCTTCCTGATCCCATCGTGTTTCACTTCGATCACATGGAGGGTGTAGTTGGTCCGACGTCCTTTCTCGTTAAACTGAACATTTCCGGTTAATCCTTCAAAGCGCACCTTAAAAGAATAAATATCAATGAGGAGAGCAACTTGATCAGCTTCTCATCCTGGAGTTGACTACCAGCAGTCACAGCAGATGGGAATCAGCAGAGTGTTACCTGCCAGGTCTGGAGACAATGTAGTTGTGCCAACTGTAGTTTCCTTCAAGGTGAACAATGTGTGTCTATTACACTGCTGTTTTCACTTACTTATTTGGGACCCAACACAAAGGGAAAACTCTGAACTTGCTAGAGAGACAAGGTAGATGAGGTAATATCTTTCATTGGATCAAGCTGGTGAGAAAGACAAGCTTTTGAGCCACACAGAGCTCTTCTTCAGGTCTGGGAAAGGTTCTCCGAGCATCACAGCTAAATGCAAGGTGGAACATATTCTTTAGCATAAGTAATTAGCACATAGTCTAATCTAAGGGACCATTCAAGGTAGAGTGGACTGTTAACACTTCTGCAGTCATAGGACCAAAAGAGGGAGTTAGTGGATTACAGATTGTTGTAATAAGCCATAAATCCAGTGTCTCTGTTCAGTCCATGATTTTTACAGTCTACCAGAGTAATGAACCCTCACTCCTGGCCTTCCTCCAAGCTCATCGTCAGAAGTAAGCTCCCCACAGACCAGGACACACCAACTTAAAGTAGCACCAGACTCTGCCAGAGCTACAGATGCAAAACCTGCAGAGGTATCTCCACTGGTGCAATGATCAACATCCCCCACAACACACCTTTCAAACTGCGTGGTGTACCTCATCCAGTGCACTAAATGCTCCAAGAACAACTATGACAATCATTAAGCTCTCGAATGAACACATACAGGAAAATGGTAAAAGATTGTGTGGGTCTCAAGACTGGGATAGCAGGAGGTTTTCAGATCAGGAGGATTAAGATGCAGGGTCCAGTGACTGTAATAGCAGGGGCCATGAACCTCAGGATTAGGGAATGTCAGTAGAGCTTTGTGGCGGGAACACAGAACAACAGACCACTGGATTGCGAGTCAGAAGAGTTTGGGTTCTGTCCTCAGCTTTATCACTAGCCCTGGGCAAGTCACTTCTCCCCTCTGTGCCTCAGTGTTCCTGTCTGTAAAACGGTGATAGCACTTACCACCTTTATAATGGTGCTTTGAGATCCTCAGGGAAGATGCGCACACACACAAAAAAAGCAGTAAATGTTGTAATTGTGAAGGAAACAACCTGCTCCTGTGCTATGCCTGTTTTCTAACCATTGCCATGGGACTTGGCACAAATATCCACTAGCGTTTTCTAAAACTTTTTCGGAGGAAGAGATGTGCCTGGTGATATTTGGAGAAACAAAGGTTTTTCTTTCCACAGGGCACAACATATTTATCTCTTGTGGGGAGGGAGACTGAAGTAGCTTAAAAGACAGCAGCATTACAAATTCAGAGTAGCATTTTTCCCCCCTTGCAGTCTCTGGGCCTGACCTGTGGATGATCCCTTTTTATTCTCTCTGGGACATTTTGAAACAGGACATCGATGACTTCAAAATGCAGGCTAAATGATGCAATCGTACTTTTCATTTTTCCATGCTGTGTAGTCATCTACTACACTATTCCTTTTATGTTTATAAATGAAATGCTAATGCTGTCATTTCCCCATGTAATAGGGTGGGAAGAGTTGTCTTTATCATCTCTGTGGGAGCCCTGAGAATACCCTCTGGCTTTTCAATCAACCCCGACTCCCATATTTCCTTTCTGATCCAAATTCTCTTCAAAACACATACATTCTGTCCTTTAGTTAGTTAGAAGAGGTCTCTGTGAAGGGACTACAGACATGTTTTTCCACTCCACCTAGTGGTGAGAATATCCAAGCCTCAGGAATCATTAAAATAAACTCTCGATTCCTGATCTTTAGAAGTGTCAAGTACCTACATGTAACTGAAACCAACTGGAGGGTTTAAGTGCCCAGATCCTGTGAAATGAGACATTAGGATCCAAGTCCCTGCTGGCTCAGAGACTGAAAAATGAGGACTCAAATCTAGCTCTTGGTTATCAGCCAAATGTCCAGATATGTAGTAACTAGAGCTGGTCAAAAGAATACCAGTTATTTTTTTGAGAGTTATTTATAATTTTTTTAGTTTCCTGCAAGAATTTTCTTTTCTTTTTTTTTTTTTAAAGAAAAACTGAAAACCAAAAAATGTGGTTTTCAGGCCATTTTTGAAAAACAAACAAACAAACAAACAAAAACCCATGAAAGCGAAAACCCACAATTTTTTTACACCAAAATCCATTTTTTTCCTGAAAACCATTAATTTTATCAAAACATTTTTAGTTTCCTGTTCTCTGCTGAAAAACTGAAAAAACAATGATTTTGGCCAAAAAAGCTATCTTTCACTGAAAAAAAAATTCAACCAACTTTAAGGCCAATTCTTTTGATTTACTGGATTTAGTCTTGATGTGAATGCTGCGGCATATACAGCAATTTTTTGTTCTTGCTGTTGTCATCAGTGAGACATTCCATCCCCTAAATAGTAGCAGAGGTTGCTCAGGGACATACTCCTGTTGAAGTGTCTTGAAGAAGTAAAGAAACAATTAAACATACCCCCCTGTGAAATGTTGTGCCATAGAGGCTGTCCACAAATTATGTTCTACACTTTTCGGTGATTTTCAAGACCCACCCTTTGTAACACTTTGTTACACTGAAACAAACACGTAAAATAACCCCTAATGTATTATGTAATTTATGGACATTGCCTTAGTGTATGTTGCATAATCGTCACAGCATAATCGTCTAAGAACCAGTGTCATTCTGCTGAGAACCTAAATCTTAATAAAAAGGATAAAGCAGACTCAAAGCTTCCATCCCAAACAGCATGTCAAATAGTGACATCTGTCTATCTTTGGCTGTGTTTTTATAAAATGCCTATTGCCCCCGTGTGAAATGTATGTGTTTCATATGGGGTTTTTTTAATCAAAAGGAGGCAAAATTTTTGATTGTTTTGTCAAATTTTGCTTCAAGGATTCTGGTTGTTCAAGCCCAAAACGAAATATTAAATTCAAAGGAGTAATTGAACCAGAAACATACTTTGCCAAAAGCCATTGCATCTCTAACAGCTCTGCCTGCAAGCTGCAAAGAGCAGCATATCCATACTTCTTGGCTGTTGTAGCATTTCTCTTGGTACGCATTAGCCCCTCAGAACTGTTCTCCATAGGTTCTCACTCAAGGAGCTACCAAAAAGCAAAGCATTGCTTCTTTTTGCAAAGGGCTGTCCAGATTGGTTTCTGACCTGCTGCAGAGCTCTCTGAATGTCAATTCCTTGGCCCCAAGGAACAGCTGGATTTGCAAGGCAGTCTCCAGCATTCCCACGACGGGAGATGTCAATCCGCTGCCTCCGCAGGCTCTGGAAAGCCTCCGCCATCACCCGAACTCCATCGTAAGTAAGAGCAGATGTGTACTAGAAAAGGAATAGGGAGAGGTTTGTTGTCTGTTAGGGGGAGTGTATCTTGCAGCTATATGTCAGTTCTTCTCTCAAAAATAAAAAAGAGTTACCAGAAGTTCCCATCTAAAGACTCACATTATTGTTGCAAGACAATTTATTCTATTTTCAAGCTTCCATTTAATAATTTTCCATACAATAGCATCTGGCTTCCTGTAATCTCCAATGTCTTGTTGACTCCTTGTTTCCAAGTAGACTCTAGACAAGAACATAATTTCCTGCCGCAGAGCTAAAAGAACTTGCTGTCTTAGCCTCCTGTTCTCTTACCTCAATTGCCTTTAGAATGGCTCTCTCTCCTTTCCAGAGAAAAGTACCTTAGTCATAATGCCTGAAGAGTGCTTAGTCTTAACAGACCCATTACCCGAGTCTTTCCACTTAGGTCGTACTGGCCTTCAAATAAATTGTTAAGGGCTACTTTATGTGATGCATGAAATTTCAGGTGCATGAAAATAAGTTAACAAACCACTAATGTTAGTCATATATAGATACCAAGCCCTCCTCCTTCCCCACCCCACATTTTTAAAAATAATATGTTGATTAAAACAGAAACTATGGGGGCCAGGAAAAAACCATAAACTATACTGTGACTATTAAGAATTAAGGCTGGTGTTCACTTTCCCATAATAACCGACTTCAGTTGTTTGTAACTTTCTCAGAGAAATTTCTTTAGTGTTTAAATTCCCCCTGCTGAGTTTTTGCACCAAAGAGTCAAAGTGTGAGTGTGTGTGTGTGTGTAAGTTTAAATTTTAGAAAAAATTGTTCAGCCACTTCAGAGTTCTGTTAGAAATAAAATATTTATGTCCTACATTGCATATACTGATTTGAAATATTCTGCATGTGTGACAATGTCTGAATGGATTTTGTTTACACATGAGATATAATAAGCAAGCCAAGGTTTAAAGAAATTAGCCAGACTTTTTTTTATAAAAGTGCCAAGGGATCCTTAACTTCCACCTTTAACTGGCAGAAAAATTGGGCAAAAGACCTCAGCTGTACACATTTCACCGAAGAGAACATTTCTAAGAGGATAGCTGTTACTTCCTAGTATTACAGTGACAGATCTGGGTAGGAGATTGAGATGCTGGAAAATAGGTTGTGTTCACAAACATGTTAGCTAGCACATTTGAATTAACATGTTTTTAAATGCAACCTTTTTTCCAAGTCTACGCAAAGCCGAAGTTCTGGACTGGGAACTAAACTCTTGAGCTTCCAATTGAGAGGTGAGAATGCTAGCAACTGAGCTCCATTGATGCTTCCTAAAACAAATAGCTTTCAATACCACTTGCCTTTGGCTTCTTCCAGTCAACTCGAGGATGTTCTCTGGCATCACTGTTTTTCCACTGTTGCATGATCCTTGCTGGTACGGTGTCTGTGTAATTCACCAGCTGGAAGCCAGTCACATTTGCTCCACTCTCCTTGAATTTTAACAGGTCAATGTCCATGAATCCCTAACGGAGGAGAGAAATAAAAGGATAACATCACTGGAAAGGACGCAGGCCTGGAGAAAATGATTTATTTATAAATAATGGGATGTCCTGTCTCTGGGTGGATAGTTCTTGGATTTCAGGAAACTTCTGTATCCATTAATGTGGCAACAAATGTAGCCATCCTTCCTTCTCTCCAAAATCCTGAAATCAAACCAAAGTTTCTTCTTGAGTTAAACTGAATGAATTTCCTTTTCTGCACAGCCAACAGAGAATGCCTGAGTTGGATGATGACATGCATTTCAATGCAGAAACATTAACAGGCATAGTAACAAGAGCACATTTTCATTAGAGGAGGTTAAATAATGGAAAAGATTATTCCCAAATAATGATTCAATAAGTGTGCCAAAATTTGCAGGGAGTAGTGGTTGCAACAAATTATTCAGCCCGCTCTAACTTTTATGCATTCAATGAAACATCAATGGATGGATAATTCACTTTCAAATTATGGTCTTTAAAAGAAGGATACCTGATGGAACAATAATCTTTCAGTAGAGCAAGAGGTAAATATTCATATTTACCCTGTCACAGGAACAGATCTGTTAAAAGACACTGTCAGGTTATAATATTTTTGTAATTTTTATTAAAAAAACCAAAACAAAGCAGATACCTACTTTTTTTTTATTCTTTGAAAGTTTTTAACTGAAGCCTATTTCTGTATTGTTTTTTTTCCCCTACGTCTCTCACACAAGTAAATGTGTGTGCGCCCATACAAATACACACACAGTTGTTGTAGAGTTACTCACAAGGGCTGCACTGCCAGCGTTGATTTGATTTTTTAAAGAAAACCATTGAATCATTCTCTATGAAATAAAAACAAATAAAGAACCAGACAGACTTTGCAGGCAGATATAATGTGGGCAGGGAGGGGAAGGGGGAAATAGGTCAAATCTGAGGCCTTCTAACTTTGACAATATTCCCTTTAAGACTAAATATATGATGGACCAGATTCTGGCTCCCCCGTGCTCTCTTGGTGCTAATGTGGAGCTGACAGGCAGAACTGCAGTGCTTGTGCTTCCTGGGTGCACATGAGTAAAAGCATCATCCACACCTCTAGCCATTCTGCAAGGAGCATGACTGGGTAGGGCAGGGCGGTGTTAGGGACAGAACATGCTGTGCCCCCAAAATGGAGGAGTAGGGGCTGCTTTTCAGCTCGTTCCCAATATTCACCTCCCCTCCAGACTGTGCCACTCGCCTGTATTCTCCACAGGCACCTCAGCATCCGAGATTCTCCTCCCGCATCTCTCAACACTTCTCTTGCTGCTGTGACATACACAGCCAAAATACAGCCCCCCCTCCACTCACCAAAACCTGTAACATATACGATAAAAAATGGTGCTTTCGAACAGCCTGATGCAGAGCCAGCGTAAAGACTCTCATCAGCTTCAATGGGCTTTGGATCAGGCCCTTAAAAGGAAACAATTAAAGGAACAGGCTGATTGCAAGAACTAGAGATGAGAGGCTATGTCTGACCAAGGAGAGTCGCTTTAAAGACCCCTTCTCTTCCAGCTTTGTGTCAAGAAATTTAGTATCATCTGCTGGCTCATTTGGATTTAGAGGTACATATTCTGTAGAGATGCTTTAAAAAAGTTGTTTTATTTTGCTCCTAAGCGTAGGGGTCTAGGTAAAAAATGTTATTTTATGAGACACGAATTCCTCAGAACGGTAAGTTAGTATATTTCAATCCCCTTTGTCGTCCCCAACGTAGGGGTTTCAGAAACCCAGGGCTGTGACAAATGAATAGGGAATGCAGCGGAATACTCTCTGACATCTTAATGCATGTCAGACCAAGTGGTTTGTGACACACAGAGCTCCCAGGGTTCAGAAAAAGTGTCTTAGTAGATCACCAGCTGGCTATCCACGGCTGTAGCCAAATTACACTGTCATTTGGCTTCTGGGATGTGCTCGGGGAAAAAAATCCATCAAAAGAAACCCTTGCCTGAAAACAGCTTGTAGCTGGGTATCACCAGCTTCTCTTCAGGAAGACCATAAAAGCATGAAGAAAAGTCCAAGGCTGGAGCAAGGCACCAGCAGGAAGACACTACTGGATCTTAGAAGCATCTCCAAAAACAGGCAGAAAGTAGGCAGGGCATAAAATGGCTTTGGAAACTGGCTAGATGGTGGTGGCTGAGAATACTGTCCTGTCCCCTTTATGTTTCCTCCTCTTCTGCCTAAAGGGAGTATTGTTTATATATATATCAAATAAAAAAGCAATGCAAAAACAAAACAGAAACTAAATGTGAGTTAATGGAATTCACCCTGCAGAGCAGGAATTCTCTGCAGAATCGGAGGTAAGATTGAAAGCCGCCGGGTGGGGGGGGGGCAACATTGTCTTTAAAATTTATTTAACTTCTTTCCCAACATAATTTCTAGAGTAGGTCTCTGAGTGTGGGCAGTTTCAGAGAATTTTAGGCCAGAAAGGACAATTAGATCATCTATTCTGACCTCTTGTATAGTATGGGCCATTTAATTTCACCCAGTTACCCTTATATTGTTGACTCAGTGTTTCCAAGTCTGTGCTTGAGCGTCCACACTGCCTTATGCATCTGGGTTGATCCTTGCTAGATCTAGGTTTCAGAGCCATGTTAATGTGTCCATGCCGCACTATGTGGAATTTCTGACTTGAGTCTGACATTTGACCTTCATTCACACCACCAAATGACAGGACTTGATCCAAATCACAGCAAGACTTGGGCTCTGACCCACCCTCCATAGCAGGAGCCTAGGAGCCACATTCTGAGAGCTTGCTGACCCAAGTAGACTGATTTGTGGGGGGAAGGAAGCGGGTTCAGGCTCAAACCTAAGTCAACGCTCGGGCTTGGCATGTGGTGCAGATATACCGTAAGTGACTTTCCCAAGGCCCTATAGAGCCAGAGGCTGAACGCAGATCTCCTGAGATGCAGTCAAGTGCTTTAGCCACAAGACCTTCTTTCCTTTCAGTAGCATGCTTTTTGCTTATGCGAAACTTTACAAAACAAAACGATTGTTTCCAAATTACGGTAGATCAGACAGGTCCGGCTGAATTTAAAGTAGCACCTGTCATCACAAGGTGCTGGGGATTCACTCTGAAGGGAACAAGATGCAGGGTGTTTCAAAACGAGATATTCCTGGTGTCTCCTATTATCTTTGGGACTCTCCCCATTCTCGTCACTGTGTATTAATGAAGGGGCTATTTCTAAAGGAGCCCATCTGCCCAAGTCCCTTTCCAAAATGACTTCGAACAGAAGCTGCCTCCTTCTCTGCCACACAATCGTTAATGTGTCAGCTCTGATTATGAGAGCAAACTATACCTGTCCTCACTATAACATAAAAGGAGAGACAGAGGGAGAAAGAGATGGACTGAAAGAAAGTGAGGGAAAGAGGCAGAGGCACCATCACATAGAAACACCGATCCTCCAGTGTCGTCAATCTGTTGCAAAGCAGGTTTTAACGAGGTTGGGATCTAGCCCCGAGGATTGCCTCAAAAAGGGAATCTTTGAGCAGTACACAGGAACTGTAATGGCTCCAATGCCACCTCCCTGCCAGCTTCCTACACCGACGAGAGATGGGGGCATGGCTGGGGAGTTCCTACACCTCAGTGATCCCTGAATGGTGGAATGGTGGCATAACATAGAGCAACCTTTAGGGGGCTCTACATTATAGAAGCAGACTAGCCTGCCACACATATTTTCACCAATCCCATCCTGAGCTGCAGGACCGGCTCCAGGCACCAGCATTACAAGCAGGTGCTTGGGGCGGCAATCCCTGTATTTTTGCCCCCAAGCAGCGCGCCAAATTGCCACCGCAGACGGTGGGGGCAGACTGTGTTCCATTAGGGCGGCACACGTGTTTCTGTGGCAGCGGCAATTTGGAGACAGCTTCTATGTTCAGCTGTCCGTGGTGGTGCAGCTTTTGTCTTCTGGCTGAAGACAAAAGCTGCCGTCAAATTGCCGCTGCCGCAGAAACGTGCATGCTGCCTTAACAGTACACGGTCTGCCCCCGCCATCAGCAGTGACAATTCGGCACACTGCTTGGGGCAACAAAAACAGTAGAACCTTCCCTGCTGAGCTGTGCTGGTTGCAAGGAGACCAGGGTTTAGCAACAGAGGAAGAGGGGAATTTTGTTTCTGGAAGAAACTGGAGTCTGAAGGTAAAAGAAAATTGCTGAGCAAAGATGTCAAATTAGTCCTTTACTCTTCTCACTGCAAAGAATGTAGATTTTGTTACAATCCTGACCAGAATAATCCATAATCCCTGGATCTATTCCACCCTCAAAACACAACAAAACTGAGGGGAACCACACTGCAAAAATGAACACATTAAAAAAAATTAATATATGCAGTCATATTAATGACAATTTGATTCACACATGATGGTGA
The DNA here is from genome assembly GCF_003597395.2 of Chelonoidis abingdonii. Taxonomy (NCBI): domain Eukaryota; kingdom Metazoa; phylum Chordata; order Testudines; family Testudinidae; genus Chelonoidis; species Chelonoidis abingdonii. The sequence continues at coordinate 106,643,606 of NC_133775.1, read as the reverse complement.
CGTGGGCCATAAAGCTTTTATTAGCTGATGTGTTTCTCCTAGTAAATCGTGGTAAGCTTGCTCCTCACAAGGGAATTATGCAGAGTATCTTAAATGAGCATAGATAAAACCTCCATAGTACGCCCCAGCAGCATGTATTTTGTGGTATATACCCAATAACATAAAAGCTATAGATTCATAGACTCTAGGACTGGAAGGGACCTCGAGAGGTCATTGAGTCCAGTCCCCTGCCCTCATGGCAGGACCAAATACTGTCTAGACCATCCCTGATAGACATTTATCTAACCTACTTTTAAATATCTCCAGAGATGGAGATTCCACAACCTCCCTAGGCAATTTATTCCAGTGTTTAACTACCCTGACAGTTAGGAACTTTTTCCTAATGTCCAACCTAAATCTCCCTTGCTGCAGTTTAAGCCCATTGCTTCTTGTTCTATCATTAGAGGCTAAGGTGAACAAGTTTTCTCCCTCCTCCTGATGACACCCTTTTAGATACCTGAAAACTGCTATCATGTCCCCTCTCAGTCTTCTCTTTTCCAAACTAAATAAACCCAATTCTTTCAGCCTTCCTTCATAGGTCATGTTCTCAAGACCTTTAATCATTCTTGTTGCTCTTCTCTGGACCCTCTCCAATTTCTCCACATCTTTCTTGAAATGCGGTGCCCAGAACTGGACACAATACTCCAGTTGAGGCCTAACCAGCGCAGAGTAGAGCGGAAGAATGACTTCTCGTGTCTTGTTTACAACACACCTGTTAATGCATCCCAGAATCACGTTTGCTTTTTTTGCAACAGTATCACACTGTTGACTCATATTTAGCTTGTGGTCCACTATGACCCCTAGATCTCTTTCTGCCATACTCCTTCCTAGACAGTCTCTTCCCATTCTGTATGTGTGAAACTAATTGTTCCTTCCTAAGTGGAGCACTTTGCATTTGTCTTTATTGAACTTCATCTTGTTTACCTCAGACCATTTCTCTATCTTAGAATGTACAGTCTTTAGGCACCTCATTGATAAATATATTGTCTCTTTCTTCTGTATAGAAAAGCTGACTCATAAATTCAGCTGTACAGATCTCTCGGAGAAAGGAAACATCTAACTGACAATTTTAGAAACTTAAAGATAGCCCCAAATACCTCTTTCCAACATAATAACAGAGTGTTCACAAGGCATGTAGCCTTGGAAACTTTATCAGGACCAGAAGCCAGTGCTGTAAATACCCCACTGGAAATCTGCTAGGACATTGGACTTTAAACTAGTTACTGGTGTGGTTGAATAGAGGGGATCCTGCATCTCTGACCAGTAACAATTTGGGGAGAAGGAAGGGTTAGATTAAAAAGGAATCTTGCTGAAGCTGCTCAGAGGTTTAGAATGTTAGAATTTTAGCTCCATGTGAGAGGGATTAGTGGGGCAGTCAAAGGTGTATGATAATTGCAGTTTAGCATATTCTATATAGGTTCTTATACCACGCTCATCAACATTGAGGCTGAGAGCCTGAACCTTATCACATGGACATCATCACATTATCACAGCCACATATATGGCCATATGGGAAATATTGCGTATCATACAGCCTTCTGGAGAGCAGATTTCAGCCTGTACATTGAAAACTGTGTTCTCTAGTGCCACACTGATAGGTGCTGATGCAACAACATGGGAAAAATTCTTACCTCTGCTAAGCTAGAGAAACTGAACTGATTTTCGCCTTCACTGCCACCCTGGGATACTCTGTCCCACATACTCACCCAACCATTTCCAAGCCAGAGCATTTTCTACTGAAATAACCTGGGCTGATGCTCACAAAAGAAAGAACACTTTAGGTGGCAGTTGTCCCTAATATTTTACCTTTTAGATAGGCCACATGAGTGTCACTAATTTTTAGACAAAGAGTCTCCTCTGCCTGACAGAGACCTGATGATCTGCCACTACTGACAGTGGCCAAGTTAAATCCCTTGCATAAGAGATGGAGAAATATGAATCCCAGGTTATGCAAAATGTTAACCATGTCAAAAGAAATGAATCCCAGGGGTTTCTAAGCTTAATTCTCTGATACTATTGGTTGTGCTCCTCTCTCTGACTTAATAGGCTGATGCTTTTAAAGACAAAAAACAGAACTTAAAAAATAAGGCCCACAAAAACAAACAGTTCCTCTACTGGCCAAGCCTTCTTGAGCTCTAAAAAGAAGAAAACACAAAAATACTTTGTACAGGCAAACCTGAATCAACATAGGAGCAGCTCCTTGGCTTCTGTAAGCCAGCCAGCATAGCTCGTGGAGCTATGCTGATTTAAACCAGGTGAGGATCACGTTTTTGCGGGTTTGCTCAGATGCAGAACAGTTTCATTTTATTTGTGAACAAAAAGAGGCAATTTTCTCAAGTGGAAAACAGCCATTTTTCTGGGAGAGGTGGGGGTAGAGGAAGCTAATTCTGCAATGAAAATACCAATTTTCCTGCGCCAATGCTTGTAAAATTAAACTCAGTATTTTTGGTGCAGCTTTACTGACAACTAGAGCAGGGCAAACGACTATTCATTCATCGAAGTGAGCTCTTTTTTCCTGTTCATCACTTGTCTAATGCCCCACTGGTTGGGGACCACTACTCTAAAAGAACGTGGCTGTATAGCAAAGCTGTTTGTTATCACCTTTCAGCATCAGGAGCCATGCACTAGGATCCAGGAGCGCACACTATGCACGACACGTACAGTCACGGCGGACATGCTCCCAAAAAGCTTACTCAATCTGCAGACTGGCTGGAAAACAAAGCCTGGGAAGCCTTTTTTTCAGCATACATTATTTATGGTCCATGGTTGCCGAGTAGGAAGCCTGCTCATAGCCAGCTCCAATCCCTCTGCCCTTGTGCACAGATTAAGAAAACAAACTACCTATAGCAGAAGACTCTGCCTTCTGCCTAGAGAGTGTGTGACAGAGACATAACTCAACAATGAGAGGGAGGTGGAAGTTTTTTCTGTCTTAGGTACTTATATGATCCCTGTGACAGGTGGCTGGTCCTGGTCCTTGTAACTGCAGCAGGTCCAGTGCCTTATGCCAGAGCAACTGCTCCCAGCTGGGCCAATTAAAGGGACAGGGCTACACTTGGGTTGTAAAGGGGTCACAGGGGTGTCTTAGTGAGAAGAGAGCTGGAAGGGAACAGGACTGGATGTGAGATGGCACTGTCTGAGGGAGAGTGAGCCAGGGAGATGCAGGAGCAGGATTGCCAGAGTTCTGGGGAAAGCCTGAGATGTGAAGGGTGAGCTGAGGACCTGGTTTGTTTATTTGTGAAGTTAGACGCTAAAACTGCCTTAGAGAGACTGTGGGCCTGGCTGGCTGTGAGTCATTTGACAGCTGGCAAGAATCCCTATCTTACCACAACCCTCATTACTGCACCTGAGTGCCTCCACCTTTAACGTATTTAGCCTCACCTCTGTGAGGAAGGGAAGTACCAAAATGGTTCTATTCCCTGTTCTGCCACTGGACTATTGGGTGGTCTTGGACAAGTCATGTCGCAGCTCAGTGCCTCTGTTTCCCCACCTGTAAAATGGGTATAGTGCTACTGACATCACTTGTAAAGCCCTTGGATATCTACTGATGTGAAGTGCTAGGTAAGAGCTAGGCGTTGTTTTATTCACAATCCCTATTTGGCCACACACACACTTTAAGTCCATAAGCAGCCTGAATAACGTTATTCCAGGTAAGCTCTTTAGTAAGTGGAAGCAGGGTTGGGACCTAACCAATTTAAAATAATAATAATAAAAAAAATCAAATACTGAATAAAAGCTGCAGTTAGGTGCCTCTCTAAAACTTGCATCCTTCCTCCAGTGGAACATTAGCATTTTAACTCTAATTATATTGTCTCCACTGAGTGCAGGGTCAGTACTGGGCCAGAATGGGGTAATTATGTGTCCATTTTTGTCTTGTAAATTATAGTGTTATTTTGGGACTGAAAAAAGGCATTTAATTGGTAGTTTAAAGTTGAATTATCAAAGGCCTGATGGTACCTTTTCACAGAAGGAGATGCAGGAGAGCAAAAACTACTATAAACACTGCATAAGCCCACGTGGCTGACCCAGGAACCCCCTGCTCCCTTCAGAGGGAATGGGATGTGGCCTGCAATTTGAAGGTGTCAGGGGTCTTGGGAAAGCACAGGACAACCTCATAGATCCAAAGGCTACCTTCAGAGATGGTCTTTTCCTCCAGGGTCACCCTCCCTGCTCTCGGGGGTATAAGCAGCAAAGCAGAGTTAATTCTCTTCTAACAACACTAGTTCTGGTGTGGCACTATTCTAGTTTCCATGTGGACATGGGGACAGCGGCAGATCCCCTCCTGCCGCATCACCATGTCTCATGTCCACAGAGCCCCGATCATAGGATGTGTGCAAAGAAGGGCTTTGGCAAACTCTCAGGGAGCAGGCAACTTACAGCACAGCTACTGTAACTTTGCCACCATCCACTGTATCACCCTGTCTCTGTTCTCCACCCCAAGAGTGGAGAAACCAGCCCCGGGTCCTCTTTTTGAACACTGGATAGGCCTTCCATAGCAGGGTTTTTGAGACCAAGTACACAAACAGTTTCACAGCTATAGGTTATTGAAAGAACAAAGGGATCTCAGCATGTTGCCATTAACAACAGGGGATCAGAAGGCTCCTGGGATTGCTAATGGGATCCAGAATGCTTCACTTCTGGGACAGAAATTCAAACGCAGTTTAGGTTGGTAGAGAATGAAAGTCATTTCCCCCAGCTGACAGCCACTACCAGGACTAGATGAAACAAGTTGAGAGATCTGAATCCAGAAACCAGCTACCCAGGACACCAAAAATACTACCACAGAATTGGCATTAATTAACATCCTTGAGGCAGCTTGGCAGAGAGGCCAAAGAATGAATGAGTCTGGAGACAAAACAATCTTATCACCCCTGGAGATAGTCTCACCACATCATTGCTGACACGCCGTGGGAGGGACACTTGTATTTTTGGTACCCAGTTGATGGACAAATAAAGATCTTTGGTCTCTATGACCATTAAAGCTGGATCTTTTCACAGGCACAATATTCACTAACAACAAGAAAATACCAAGCAGAAAACCCATGAAAGAGGCAATAAGAAAGAAACAGTATTCAACTCACCAAATTTGCTAGAATGTAGTGGTATCCAATCCCATTTTTTTCAAGCTTGATGATCTGTAATGTCAAAAATGTTTCATTTAGAACATAGTTTATGCCAACAAATAAAAAGAGCATGCTTTAGCTGGTTACCGCCAGCCCCATAATTCCCTTCCCGGTTATGCTTTAAATGAGACAGTTTGTGTGAGAACAGTCACAGTATAAGGTAGAAAAAGAGCAAAGCCTTCCTAAGTGGTATTAAAGTGCTGTGAGATCAGCATCTGGAAGTATGAAATGAGGCAAAACATGTTCATCCACCATATCCCATAAACAAGGAGAGCAGAGTATCTGAGCCTAGAAATATCAGGTGGATTCAGGAGGTGAGACATAGTTGGTTCCCATCAGCTATAGTAATATGCGGGTACCCATAAGGAACCTATTGTTCTGTGAAAGCCAGATAAACACCAAATGTTACTTTCAAACTACTGTACACCTCAAACCACCCATATCTTGCCTGATTCAGACCGTGCCAAATTTAGTGCGACTCCGACTTAAGTACTGTCGGCCTGATCCTCTAGTACACTGGGGCTGTAGCAGGCCACTTGCCCCGTGCAAAGCTCCCCTGAACAGGGGCAGCTCCAGGCACCAGCACGCCAAGGACGTGCCTGGGCTGGCAACCACGGGGGGCGCTCTGCTGGTCGCCGTGAGGGCGGCAGGCAGTCTGCCTTGTGCGGCGTGCCTGGGGAGCGTCCACTGGTCCTGTGACTTCAGTGGACCTCCCGCAGCCTGCCACCGAATGCGCGAGACCCGGGACCTCCCACAGGCAAGCTGCCGAAGGCTGTCTGCCTACCGTGCCTGGGGCGGCAAAATACCTAGAGCTGCCCCGGGCCCTCAGTCAAGCAGTCAGTCAATGGAAAATTCCTTTAGTGTGTTTGTTGAGATGATATATACATGGTGCCGCTATATAAGATACCTAGAGCTCCTGACAGTCCCTCTCCCCTGATTCTTGGGATGTCTGGGCTCAGTCTGTTTCGATACTTCTTAATCAATATAATTGTTTAAAGCCCCATAAGGTTTTAGAGTTTCCTTGTCTGCAGAAATGTTTCTGTTGCCTTCATTGCTAGCAAATGCACCCTGCTTAATGGCTGATTTTTAGCTACTTCATTTCTCATCATTTTTGCTTGGTCTGTGGATTCCCACTAGTGGAGTTCAGTTCTAAAGCCAGAGATCACATCGCTCTATAATCCAAACCACACACAGAAAAAGCCCAGCTGGTAAAAAAACGAACAACTCACCCCAAGAGTTGCCAGTTACTGAAGGGAACCATGTGCTGTTTGGAACAGGCATTTTAGCAGGCAAAACACCACTTCACTTCTATGGTGCTGTGAACTGATTCTGAATTACCAGCAGAACTATCAACACTCAGCTGTCACATGCAAGAATGTTAAACAAAACCAGATAAAGATCCCTGCTGTTATAATTGTCACCAAATATATTTGTAATTATTGAACACTTGTTCCTGTGCAACTGATTCATCTGCCTTAGCCTTTCATAGCAGAAGTGCTCTTGTAAAACATTAAAACTTGCCTGACTCCCTTTGCTAATATCCCTGCCTCAATTAGCACTGCTGGAGAATACATTTGTTAACACTTTTTGATACAAATAAGTTAGCCTCCGCCACCTTTCACGCGGCACAGTTGTCCTGTGGGAGATCATTAAATATGACTGAAGCAGATGAGTCTGAACTGCTCTAGGTCAGAGTAATTGCTCAGAGGAAGCAGATTTCTTCTATGCACATGCACACTCAGAGTCATAGAATTTGTGATTCAGTGGCTAGATTTGGGGAACAAAACCAGAACGCTGTGCCCCCTTCTACTTAGTCAATTGAGACACACTTGTTCAGTAAGTCCCCCTCTTCCACGGATGTATCTAGAAACTACCAGAGGTATAAGCAATGTTTAATATGTGCAAGGGCTTGCCAGGGCTGAGACCCGGCATCGCTAGACTTGGCAGTTCTTAGCCCTGTTACCTTTGGCTTGCTGCATCAGTTATGGAAGTAAAAATAATTGCTTGAGCCTCAACACCTAATTGCTTGAACCTCGATGCCTTTTTCATTACAAATTAAGCACGGGGCATATGGTGGGACCAGAAGCTACGATCTCATACCCCAGTGTCCTCCGGCTATTAAATAGGAGAATAGAGGGTGCTGGTTCCTTGCACCAAATCTGCCCCTATGTTATTTTATTAGGTGTCAGAGTCAATGAATTGGAGAGGGATGCAGAGCAGTTTTCACTGAGCTGTGAACCTACCGATTCATACACACAAATTATGCGTCTTGCCTCCTGTGTTTTACACAGTTATTTGCTATCTTAATTTATTTTAAAGTGCTTGCTCAGTTTTAATGCTTTTAGACTGGGGTGGCAAGCTGAGGTTATAATAGCATTTATCACTTAATCTGAACATGGAAAGAGGCAGCGTTGGGCTGCATGCTGATGGCTCGCTTGGGCCATCTAGGTTCCATTACCCACTTCTTAATGGGCAGAGTTTGACATCTGTTAGAAAGAAATTCTCTCTGAGAGTGTACAGCGGAGAGGAGAAGTTTCCAGTTACTCATTTTAATGAGCGTCAGGGAAGAAATGACACAGTGCTTTGATGGAATGCAAACACTTATTTATCCCACTAAGACAACACAATATGGCCCAGTGGATATCCTGCCACCAGCCAGCAAGGCTGGCTCATAAAAGATGGTTACCTCAGCATAGATAAATCATGCCTCGCAACAGACATGGGTGAGAGAAAAATCAGGTTGGTTTCTCACTTGCCTTTAACCCTTGAGTGAAGATTTATTTTAGAACTGAGCTCTTAAGAAATCAGTCACAGTGACTTGAAAGGAGAAAGAGAGCGTGAGACAGACAGAGATTGATGTTTGAGGGCCGTCCTCTGCTCTCTATTCAAGAGGGACCAAATATTCACAGCTACCAAACAAGAGTAACAGGATAGTGTGTGTATGGGGGGGAAAGTGCTGAAATACCAGAGAGAGGCTGAGACGGATGTCTGAATACCTCACGCACAAAGAGAGTGAGACAGAGACAGAAAGTGCAGACATCTGTAAACAGGACTTGCTGGCGCAGTGAGCGAACAGAGCTGCTGACTTCAGAAGCTGAAGTCTCCCCTGTATATTTGCATGTCATGGAACAACACCCAGGAGCTAGCACGCCCTGCTGAGGCTGGAATAGGTGGGGTATTTCAGGTCTTGTTTGAAATGCCTTCGCAGAGCTCTCCATGGGCTCAAGATTAGAATAACCAGGGACACTGCCGGTAAAGATGGAACGGAGTGACAAAAGCCTGAACACTGTCCACTCTACTATAATGGGCCCTGTCTTATTTTCATGAGCACAAAGACGCTGTGCTGTGAGGGTGCTCTACGCAATTGGGTCTTATTTCCCAAAGCTCAGTTCCCAGTTAGCCACCAGACTAAGTAAACAGATTTCCAACATTGCTCACCAGGCTGGGTGTTGAGCACTGGCCCTGAAGCCACGTCTCTCCAAGTACAAGCTGTCATTTCTATTTGGAAATTCACATTTTTTATTACAAGGGGCACTTCTGAACTTCCTGCCACTGGTGGCCATTTTAGTGGCAAACAACATCATTTAAATGACCAGGAAGCTTGGGTTCAGAGAAGAGAAGCCAGTGAAAAGTTTTGCAGTTTTCTTTTGTATTTACCGAAGTTCACATTTTTGGGGCATTTCATGGAATTGAGGGCAAAGCATAAAAACAAATGAAAATTACAATTTTCAGTTTCAATGTGAAAACTTTTCTTTACCCAAATGAAACTGAATTTATGAATTTAAACTTTATAAATCTTGAGATGTCTCACTATAAAATAGGGCCATTTTAAAGTAAACGCACATTACATTTTGTGTGGTTTGCTTTCAAAGGTGGGTCCATTTTACAAAATTGAAATCAGTATGTAAAATCCACAGGCTTTTAAATTTTGTCGTAACTAGTTTGCTCAGCCCAAATTATACAAAAATTCCCTTCTTGCTTCAATATCTGACATGGTTTAAAATCAAAGAAGAATTTTTCTGTATGACATGAAGACTATGTTTAAGTAGAGAAGCTCTTCAACAAACCAGCATTGAAAGAAAAAGCGAAAAGGTTTTTCTGAACACACTGTAAGAAATGCCCAGACAAGCTCTCGTTATTGCTGAAAAGCAGATAAATACTGTAAGAAGTCAACTCAGCAAGGAAGGAAAGATGTTACTGGACTGTTTAAGTGTGTGTCAGATGCTCAGGGAATGTTGGGTCTTATATGGCTTTAGCCAGATTTTTATTGTTTAGGCCATGTCAAGAAGTGCTATGCCTGCTCTGTGGCTAAGGAAAGGACTTTACTCCCCAGAACAGTTAATCTGGCCCCTCTCATGAGCGCTATCCTTATGTAGGGGCAAATCCTACTCTCTCTATTATTATTATTATTATTTATGATGTCGTAGCACCTAGCAGCCTCAGTCAAGGATTGGGGCTCCATTGTGCTTCAGTGAACACCCCGCAAATGAAAGACAGCCCTTGCTTCAGGTAACTTACAGTCTAAATAAGAGACAAGAGAAAATGACAGATAGCTACAACAAACAGAGGGGAAAGCACAAGATAATGCAGAGACAATTACAACAAGCATGGTAAGCAGTGAACAACACACCAGCTGTCCAGGCATTGTCAAATGTTTCATATGCACCATGCAGAGGTGTGGAAGGCCCTAGTGGCAGCTCTGGGGGAAGGAGTTGGGGCTGGATTTGAGGAAACTGAACAGATAGATGCAGGAGAAGTCCTTGTGCATCATTCTGGAGGTGGGTGTGAGGACTGGAGGTAGGGCAGCGAAAGGAGAGATGGGTCAGGGGATTCCCAGCTCTGATGCACAGATCCATCCCATTCCCATTTCTGAATCCAGAGGAATAAAATGAAGAATGAAGAGACTAAAAACTTGATAACGTCTGTGCACTGAGACCTTAAGAGTCAGAGGGCTACACAGAGCCACCTCTCTGGAGGTGAGACAGTTGGTGTATTGGGCTCTGCAAAGGAGTCAGACAATTAACTGCAGGAAAAATATTGTGGAGCAGCACAGCTGACTCAGCAGCTCTAGAGAAATCCCAGGTTTCCTCCGGCCCTACAATTTCTTCTGTATAACAAAGACGAGATGGTTCTGGGCTTAGTGGACCTATCCTGCTGTGATTCACACTCCCTTCATAAGTGCCCTTCTGTAGAGCAGCATGGACGAAGGGAACAAGGAAGTGAACGTATCCAGGAGAAACAACAAGACCCTTAACACATACAAGTCCCCTCCCGGAGAGCCTGTTGCCAGCACAACCTTGCCCAGGATGGCGTTCAGCCGCTCTGTCTCGCAGTCCACCACTACCAGCCGTTCCTTTTTCTTCTCCAGCTCCTGGAAAAGCATCCTGTAGCCCTCTTCTGTTGTTGTCAGGATGTTGACAGCTGTCACCTGCCAGTTCTTCTCGGCAGCTGTGTCCAGCACTTTCTGTAGGACTGACAAGCCTGGAGAAAGAAGGGAACAGGAAGGGAGTCAGGATTTAGTTCTTTTGTGTTGGCCTTTCCTTTTTTCCCTTCTCCTGGCCTGGGCAGGAGTCTGTAGTCTTGGGTCATGCAGCATCATGAGACCCCCAGCAAAACACCAGCAAGCTTTTAAAACTCAAGCGTCCTACCCAAGCCAAATTATATTATAGTGACTTCTTGTGTGCTTTCTTTCCTACTATTGCAGAACAACAAGATAGCATATCCATATTTCACATTTATAAGCCACATCACTCAGAATAGCCCTCCTCCATCTGTGGCAGTGTGGTGTGGCAGGTAGGGCTCTGAACTGGTACCCAGACCTGAGTTCTAATCCTGGCTTTGCCACTAACCTGCTGTTTGACCTTGGGCAAGTGATTTCACTTCTGTGTTACTTTTCAGACCTACCCTTTATTGGTTTAGACTGTGAGTGCTTGGGGTCAGGGACTGTCTCTCTATGTGTTTGTACACACAGTCGGGGCCTGATCTCAGTCTGGGACTACAGACACTGCTGGAATTGATTCTCACTGATTTCCCCTAGATTACCCCTTCTTTGAGGTAGCTGGGAAGTCTGTCAGGGTACTCAGCCCACACAGCCAGCTGTAAAGTTTTTTGGTCTTGGGATTATCCTGTATGTCCGAGGTTTTTGTACCTCAGAGGTGGCACTCGCGACTGCAATTTATATAATTATAATAAACTTCTGCACTTCCAGTGTCAAACACAGATGGCGCTATGGTGACAGCTGTCAGGGCGCCCACAGGGCCAATGAGAGGGGGGAAAGCTGGTATAAATTACTGGGGCCTGGTGGTCCAGAAAGGGGCCCAGGGCCTGGCTTCCCCGGCCCTGTTTAGTCGGTCCGCCCTTGCTGGGGGGCGCAGAATTTTTTTTCACTAGCGCCCGAACCTTCTTTCGGTGGCCCTGCCCCACACAGATCTACAGCTGTTGTCAAGAGCAGAGGACCCTATTTGCAGTACACAGTGGGTTCTATAAAATCCAGAGGCTACGCTACGTACTGTTGAATGCCACCTACTGGCATTTGATCTATTAACTATTTACATATGCACAGAGCACTCCTCTAACAGGTGCCTGGGTATGATAGACTGAAACAGTGGATTCCAGTTTGTTTGCACAACCTCCTAGGTTATATGTAACACAGAAATAATAATCTCATTTACAGATGAACACAGGCAGTAAGTCGGAGATATCGTCACTCTCTAAATGAGATGTGCTTATTCAGCATATTAAGGGTAACAGCACCAAATAAATACATTGCAGTCCTGCACTGGGGGAGCTTGGAATGCTTTACAAACATCAATCATTTAAGGGCTCACTTGTGTGTTATATGCACAGCCTCGCATTGGAAATGTGTGTAGTTAACACCAGTGTGAAGACAGAGGTGTGTACCTGCTGCTGCACTCCTCTGGGAGCTCAACACACATACCCTACCCCCATCCCCTGCTGGCATGGGCAGGCATGGCCCTGCCTCTATCCTTTGTCTCTTGCAGCAGCATGCCCTGCCCAGGGTCCCCCCTTTCCCCTGAGGGCACAGACTGCACTGTGAAAGCCCTCGTGCATGTGCTTCTGCGTAAGGCCCCACCAAGTCGAAGGCTCACAACACTCCTGTAGTTTCATAGCCATTTGAGAGATGGGGAAACAGAGACAGAGAGGGTAAGGCACTCGCCAACATCAGACATGGAGGTTATGACAGATCTGAGTAGAGAACCAAGTTGCCTTGTTTTAACCAACAGATCCCACTTCCTTCCATGCATTTGTTTACCAGCAGAGCAATGACACTGTCTGTTCATGTTTTGGAAGAAAGGGTTATTAACTGCAAATGTAGTATCTATATAACTGGTTCCTAGAAGCTCAATGACTCTCTTTTGTAATTGACTGGTGTTCATTTAAGGCAGGGAGCTCAGAGAGTTTTCAACTATCCCAGCTGTGCATGCAAATTCCATGCTTGTGTGTGCAAACGGGCATTTGACATGCAGGTGCCCATTGTGCCCTTAGTGGCAATTGCACGTGCGCACAAATGGGGGGTTCCCACAGGCATCGGGTTAGGCAGACGGCTTGAAAATAGGATCCTGAGCAATCACCTTATTAAATCTAAATCATTGCCTGATTGGATACCCAAACCACTTGTGCTTGGGCTATTCTCCTGAGGGAGTAGTCGTCCGTTCTGCCCAGGGGTGATAAACAGACATGCTCCGCCCACTCTGCCCTCACCACTCACCCCGGTCAGCATCGTAAATGTACACAAACTTCTGCCAACTGTAGTACTCGATGATGTTGATGAGGGCATCCTGAAGCTCTGGACGCAGCTGGAGGACGAACTGGTTGGAGGTGTCGACGGGGAAGCTAGGCGTTATGAAGCAGACGTGGAGCGCCCCACAGAAGGATGTGAGCATGTTGACCGTCTTCCTGTCGTAAAACCCAAAGATGGCGTAGACGCCCTTGGAGAACTGCGAGCAGACTGGAAGAGGGAGAAGGAGATGGTCAGGGGAGCTAGGCAAAGAAGCCCAATTTCTGAGGCAAGCCTCTGTTGTTCTGGACTATTCATCCCTCTGTCCGGGCACATAAGCTGGGATAGCCATCCTTCACTGCATTCAGTTAGAGAGCCAGGAGGTGCAGGGATGATCTGCCCTTTAACTCCACACTACTTCTCTAGTGCTGAACTCACCTTAGATGACATTGCGAGGGAAAACGAGTTTGCTGCTCTCCCGCCACTCCCTTGCAGACACTGCTCACACTACGATATGAACCGTTTTGAAGAATTATCATAAAAATGCATTTTAAAAGACGGTCCCAATAAATCACCCAGGCTCCAGAGAGCTTGGAGCGACAGCTGCTTGCTGCTCAAGCTTCTGCCAGAGGAGCGCTGAGTGATAGAGGTGTCAGCCTTGCATCCCACTCACCACCCTCCAAGCCATGGGAAGAGAAATACCATTACAGATCTCTGAAGGATCTCTCTCACTCTCTCTTTCTTGCTCCAGATTCTTCACCCTCTTCTGCTCTCTCTGCACTACTCAGGTTCATATGGCTCCCTGGGCTGAAGTGGCGGGTGGCCATTGTGCAGGCAGTGCCTTCTATGACCTCCCTACAGCAATGGGCCCGGTTCAAACACTTCCTTTCCCAAGTTTCTGGGGGACAGCCCAGGGAGCACATGTTCAATTCAAAAATCAAATGTTCTTGAAAGAGAGTCAGCCTCCAGGGCTGCAAGCTGGTGCCTCCAGGGCCAAACATGGTGCCCTGGCTGCAGGCTGGACACCACTGAGGTAGAAGAGGACATCTTCTGCCACCAGCTAAATTGCACATTTGGAACTCAGGAATCGCTGGCTCCCAAGCACTGAGAAAAGGGTAGCCCCGCCACAGGAGAATTGAGGCTTACAGCTTCTGTAGAGGGTGACACAGCCCCAGAGATGAGGGTGGGTCATTCCACCCAGTAGAGCGCATTGGCATCCCAACTGGTACAATCTGTACTCCCCGCCCCCCAGTCCAGCAAAACTTGTCAAAGAGCATTGAAGAGTTCAGACCCTGCACTTTGGCAACTGTCTGTAATGTACCTTTGGCCACCACAAACAATATACGGTTACAATACGCACACACTGCATAGAGGGTACAGTGGAGACCTGGAACTTCAGGGTGCGTGTCAGGTGAGGCACAGCTCTTGGTTTTTGATCTCAGCAGTAACTGGTGCTGCTGTGCAATATGGGAGGTTGCTGTCTCATGTCGACGGCCTCCTCAGGAGAGGAGATCGTGGGAGCTGCTGGAAAACTGCCTCAAGATTTCAGTGAGGCAGAGAGAGCAGCACACATTGTGGTTGTAAAGCTCAGTCCCAGATACAGTCAGACTTATTTAATATCAGTCCTGTTTATGGCACATTCCAGTTATTCTCTATACATCTCCAAGCCTGAGGCAGTGAGAGCAACAGCATTTCCCGCTGTCAGAACTCCTGGCACTAGCATTTCCTTCCATTGTCACTCCATGTCTTAAAGACCCCTTGGTGGTGACATTTACACTGACTCAAGGCTTTGTGCTGCCCCATGTTATGTAAAGAAGGAGGAGCTGATGTGACAGCTTCATTTTGGGATCCCCTGGCAAACCCCTGCACGGGTCTCAGGAATCGCATGATCTGCTTCTAGACTGGTGACTGCCAGCGCTGTGTATTCCATGTGTTCCAAGGAGGACTGAGGGTGGGGATCAAGCGTCACCCCCAGATAGCCTTACTCCTGAGCTTACCATTCCTCCCTCTCCCCCGATAAACTCCATGTCACAGGAATTACCAGACTGGATCAGACCATCCAGCTCTGGAGCCCATCTCAGACAGTGCCCTGCCCCAAATGCTTCAGAGGAAGGTGCAAGAAACCCTGCAGCAGGCAGATGTGGGAGAATCTGCCCCACCCCTATATTAATCTCATCTCACTCCCTAATAGTTAGAGATTGGTTTCATCTCTGAAATCAGGACTTTTACATCGCTTCCCATAGTCTATTTATGTGGGCATTAACTATGGATATTCTCCTTCCTATGTATAAGCAGCTGCAGTCCAGCATATCCCCACCATACTAGGCCAAACGCAGCCCTGCGAGGGAAGGGCTGTTTAAGGTATGAAAATCAGACATCTCTCTAGAAGGCTGAGTTGTAACCCTCATGACAATCCCAGTACCCACTCACTCCAGGGACACCGGTGTGACACCCTCCAAGCACCCATTGGAACAAGAAGAAAACAGTCTCATTGATACAAGAAACAGACCAGCTGACTCAGACTCTGGATCTGATGAAGTTTTGCAAGGAATGCTCAGGATTTCAGGACTCATTTCAGCCTGGCCACCACCATGACTTTTCCCATTCCGATGTGCTCAGGAAGGGTGTGAGACTGGAAACGACTGACCTGATGCCCTAAGAGTGAGCAGGTGGGTGCATCTCTCTCTGCTCTCTCAGAGGACAGTGTAAGTTTTGCCATGCTTCAAGTGACCAGCCAGGTAAATGTCTAACCCACCCCCCACTATCATGGAGACTCAAACTGCAAGTCAAAGTGACTTCTGGCTCAGGGATCTTTGTCAGCATGTCATGCTAGCACTTCAAACATCGGCTGGATTTCCTTATTATTTCATATCTATATTACAGTGCTGCAAGAGGCCCTAAACTGAGATCAGGGCCTGCTGTACATAAACATCCTAAGAGACTGTTTCTGCCCCCAAATAACTTACAGTCTAAAGAGAGGAGACAGACAGTGGATGGCAGAAAGGAAGAACTGATAGCTGCATTTTGCAGATGGGTGTGCAGTCCCCACTCCACATGCACATGGCAGATGTGTGAAAGGGCCTGTGCTAACCTGAGCAATTAGGGAGGAGGCAGAGCACGGAGCTGGCCCAAGAGCCCTAGCTGACTAAAGGACTGGGAGAAAATCCTGCTGCTTCCAGCCCAGGTTCCCTTGGAGGAGTGGAATCCCAGTCCAGAGAAGAAGCTCAGCCCTGTCCAAATGGGACCAGAGGATTGGCTGCAGGCCATCTGGTTTCTCTGGCCCAGATGTGTTGGCATGGGAGCTGGGCTGGAGAGAGATGTCAGAGCAGATGCTGCTGCTGGAGGGAGCTCCCCAAACAGAGCCAGAACATGGGGCTAGGAGTTTGGGTCACAGCTACAGCCAGGCTGAAGGAGCAGCCATGGGGATGGATACCAGCGATGCAGCAGACTAAAAACGCCCTCTGAGCTCGCCCCATGCCCAAGCACTAGCAGCCATTGCAGAAGGAACCCTGATGGCCTGGGGGCAGTTTGGACGCCTGAGGGAGTATATTTAAGTCTTAGGGACTCAGTACAATTGTAGTATTGCTAGTGGGTGTATGCGTGACCCCTGTCCTACGTAGGAGCCCTTAAATCAGGGGTTCTCAAACTTCTGTACTGGTGATCCCTTTCACACAGCAAGCCTCTGAGTGCGACCCACTCCTATAAATTAAAAACACTTTTTTATACATTTAATACCATTATAAATGCTGGAGGCAAAGCAGGGTTTGGGATGGAGGCTGACAGCTTGCAATAATAACCACCTCATGACCCCCTGAGGGGTCCTGACCCCCAGTTTGAGAACCCCTGCCTTAAATGGTCTCTTGCACTAACGAAGGCTTGTCCCTGCTCAGATGAAAGCATTAGGGTTGTATCTGAATGCGGCATTTATTCATGGGATTAATTCCCCCTCCCCAAAGGGTGTGGGAAGGAACCAAGAGACGCAGGTCCAGCGAGAAGCAAATGGAGTCCCCTCCCCCTCAGGTACATGGCTGGGAATCTGAGCACCCCACATCAAGCTGGGCCCAGGACTGAGGCACAGAGAGATTAAGGGCCAAGTTTTCCATATAGCTCAAGGCTCCCATTTGGCCACCAAAATAAAGAGGCCAGGTTTTCAGAAGAGCTCCACCCCGGTGGGTGTTGAGCTCTTCTGAACAGGAGGGGAGCACTTTTGAAAGTCTGGCTGCTCATGACCAGCCCCAAATCACTCACAGAGTCTGTGGGAGAACTAGACATTGAATCCAGATCCCATGAGGGCCAAACCACTGCCTCTTTCTGGAGTTCAGTCTGCACCACTGGAACACAGAAATCCTGCCACACCAGAACTTCCACTTTTGTTTTTTTTAAAAATCCTTTCTAACAGCCCACAGTAGAAGAATTTGTGGTCACTCTATTGCCATCTCTTAAAAAGGGGAAGATACCATGGATTCAAAACTGCGACTGAAAAAAAAAATCTTTTTCTTTGTCTCACTTTGGAGTCTCTTTCCAATTGGCGGTAGTGTCTGTATCAGCCATCATCCTGGGACTGTCACATTTCCACAGAAAAGTAGCAGATCAGATAGAAGTATTCTCAACATCGTTTCCATGTGCCTGGACCAATGGGACTAATGAACAGCGCTGTATGATTCCATATGTGAGAAATAAGACTCAGAGCTCTAGGCAGCCAGTGCTCAGAGTCCCTGCATGATTAAAGTGACATGCTTTGTACAGCTGAGCAAATCATTTTCAATTAATAATCCAGTCAGTAAATTTAGTCTATTTCTGGGCACACCATGATTTCCTCCAACATATTTTCTATTTGAAATTATTTTATTTTGTAAAATAATCAAAAATTAACTGTATGGATCAACCATGCATAATCAACACTTCTACGCTGTTCTGAGATACCCAGGAATTCTAGCATTTGCAACAGATTGCACCAAAGAGGATTGAAAGAACTTACAGTCCTTATTGTTAGTAATTTTGGAAAAGACCCCTGGCTCACATCATGTTTTCAGATTCATGCTGCTAGTCACTGCAGATTATTTGGGGAAAAAGACTGGCCAGGGTTTGATCATTTGGGGGAACGACAGGGATTTTTCATGGCACTTAGTTAGAAAATGTTAGTAATGTTAATAGTTAAGAATTTCAATCACCTTTCCAGCAATAATCCTAACTCTACTAATGGACAGGCAATAACGGTCAAATTGTTCAAGGTCTTGCCACTAGTTTGAAATAATTGTGTACCAAATGTATTAATTCTGCAGAAAATAAAGG
This sequence comes from Chelonoidis abingdonii, assembly GCF_003597395.2. NCBI lineage: Eukaryota > Metazoa > Chordata > Testudines > Testudinidae > Chelonoidis > Chelonoidis abingdonii. Next base: position 106,625,417 of record NC_133775.1, on the reverse strand, counting down.
AGATAAATACTTTCCATGAGTTTAATGGAAGAAAGGAATTTAGAATTTTTTTCAGTGTGTTATCGGTTGCATTTTTTGTTGAGAACTGAACAGGAGGGGCAACAGGTGTGAAAATGACAGGGGGAGGTTTTAATGGATGGGGGAAAGGCAGCACAAAACAGAATTGTCAGATTCCTCAGTTATACTTCCCAGATTCCCATTCACTGAAATCTGGCTTGATTTGAGCTCCCATCCTATCTCGAGTAGGCAAGAGACCCTTTGCAAAACCTTGGCCATAAGCTGTGGTGGGGATAAGGTGCATGGCTCAATTTATAGGCATTTCTGTCTGTAAGACAAGAAGATCCTTTCTTTTTCCCAAGTCTTCTGCTTTCGGAACCCCCCAAATTAAATCATTGAAACATGATGGGCTTAGGAAATAGGCATTATGTTGAAAGCACACACCAGCTATTTCTCTTCCACTGACACCTGTCAGTCAGCTCAAGACTTACACCCAGGCACCTGAGCTGACAGCCCTAAAATAAGGAAAGAGATATCCTCCAGCATTGCAGGGTAGGAAGGTGATGAAGAAATAGAATATATAAACAATTCAGAAACAATTGCTCTCTCTAGTCAGTTGGCGAGAGTGTGGAGGGGGGAAGCAGAGGGGACAAGGTAGACCCCCTAAGTTGAGTCCTCTTCTGGGAAGTTCAGGGGTGTTTGGAACTGGAGATTTAGTTTGACCCATTTTAGAGACGTGGTCAGCCATGATATCTGGACCATGTCACATGATACACGCTCTGCTAGGGTGCCTCCTCCTGGTTGCTCTGGGGATTAGTTCCTTTCCAGGTCTGCTGCCCCCTTGCTGCCCTTTCGCCTCACCCTCTGCCTTAGGTTTATTTCCTGTCTACTGGCCAGTGTGTGGCAATTGGCTCCCTCACTGCTGCCAGGTTGCTGGATTTATACTAGCCCTACCTGTTCCTTCTCACCTGGGCACGAGCATCACTCACGGGATTTCTTAGGCCACCTAATTCCCCTCAGCTATGGCCTCTCTGGTTAAGTGGCCCCTTCTCAGCCTCGTTAGCCCCTTTTAAGCTAGTGGGTGAACACCCCATCACAGACCCACATCTGAGTTCCGCGGAGCTCGGATCTGTTTTTTAATCTGACCCATTAGAAACAGCAAGGAAACACCCTTGCTCCTACAAATAGCATAATGGAATATGCAGAAACTGATTCTCAAACCTTGGGCAAGTTTACCCCTACAAAAGTTTTTTTTCCTCCTGCTCATAATAGCCCACCTTAACTGATTTGTCTCATTAGAGTTGGTATGGCAACCCCCATCTTTTCACATTCTCTGTATATATATCTTCCTACTGTATTTTCCACTCCACGCATCTAATGCAATGGGGTTTAGCCCATGAAAGCTTATGCCCAAATAAATTTGTTAGTCTCTAAGGTGCCACAAGGACTCCTTGTTTTTTTTTTCTTGGGCAAGTTTGTTTGTTTTCAGTAGATGGCGCTTGTCTCACCATGACAGTTCCCTCAAAGCCAATGCTTCAGCTATGAGCTCCAGGGAACTGTCATGGTGGTACCATATTTCAGGTCAGATTAAGAGAACCTGGAGTAGCCGTGGAGGGACACTGGCCACAAAAGGAATGGAAATGAGAAATCTCAGAAGGCAACTGGTTTCCTAAGTAGGGAACATGGGGAGATTCTAGTGGGAATCCAGGACCAGAACTTTAGGAAGGAAATTGTTTGCTCTGGAGGGAGCTGGAGAGGTCACTGGAGACTGAAGAGGATATTTAGCAGTAGCTCACCTCTCGTTTGTTTTAAAAATGGTATTGTCTCCCATGACTGGAGATGCGAAATGTAACAGTCAGCTGAAGATTTAACTTTATTTGCAAGGCATTTAAAAATTCCCAGGTAAGTCTGAACTCCACAATGGCTGAAACTTTATGACCATAATATCAGAGGGGTAGCCGTGTTAGTCTGGATCTGTAAAAGCAGCAGAGAATCCTGTGGCACCTTATAGACTAACAGACGTTTTGGAGCATGAGCTTTCGTGGGTGAATACCCACTTCGTCAGATGCATCTGACGAAGTGGGTATTCACCCACGAAAGCTCATGCTCCAAAACGTCTGTTAGTCTATAAGGTGCCACAGGATTCTCTGCTGCTTTATGACCATAATGCAACTCATCCTTCACCTGGGAAACAGAAACAAAACATAATCATCTAGATTTGAACTCAAAGCAAACAAATTCACTGTCATTAGGGGTGTCAAGAAGCATTTCCAAAGACTCTTGGCCTGGCTTGCTCTGTGTGTGTATGTGTGAGCATAATTTATTTTTAGCACAGTCTGCCTGGAGGCAACCCTCACACAGTGATGGAAGACTTGACATCAGGTCGGAGAAGCCAATGGAATTTGGATCAGAGGGTGCTAGTGTCTGTTCCAATTAGGAACAACTTGGAACAACTCGCAAACTTTTGTCCTTGCAGTGCTCCAATGTGGCTTAGGTGCCAGAGTGCATCTCTTCACCAAATCCCAATGACATGCCCACAGATTTCTCTAGCAGGAAAAATAGATCCTATATTCCCCCATGGCTGTGTCATATTCCCTTACCTGAAAGTAGACATTTCCCACATATTCTCTCAACCACAAATCAGCCTGATGTCATAATGCAAGAAACATTCCCCTCCACCCCCAGCAATAAGGTATGGTTTCCTTTCACTGTTTCCTGCACTACTTGTAATAGTCTCTCGGAAGCTTGAAACCAAATTTGGTTTCCAAATCAAGGTGTGTTACTCCCTGCCATCACATATGAAGAACACTAGTTAATTATTGTAGGGTTGCTTGTGGGCATATGGGCTGCTGGCATTAATTTTTCTCCCTTGTTAGTTAAAAAGGAATCAAAACATTTTAACAAAAACACCCATAAGCAGTAAAGAAAGTGATATGGATTTTTCAGATAGTTGGAAAGAAATCTAATAGTGATATAGACACTTGAATGGCTGACAATTAATTTCTGTGTCCCCATTGAGTGAAAATCCAATCTGAGATGCTTATTTATTGCAAGTTGGTGGGTATAGCGTCATTGAGTTAGGGACAAAAGGGACTACCGGATCGCAGGCCACCCACACCACCCAGTGCCCGCACACTAAACCTAACAACTGAAATGAGTCCAAAGTCTTGCAGCCCACAGGCAGAGAATAGGCAGGACACAGGCCCTTGCAATGGCAGGGAAATGATTAAGTGAGAAGAACGGAAGAAAAATGGAAACAGAATTTACCTTCGACCATCAGAAATCAACAAAATTGCAATTGGTCTTTCCTCTAGGATTTCAACCATTCAAGAACACTTTTGAACTAGAATCTTGCAGCTGGTTATGCTTCTGGACTGCAGAGTATGGGTGGAGGCAACCCCAAATTGACCTCCGACCTCTCCATCAGCAATCACTCAAATATCCTGTATTAGATTTCACAGATTCAAATGCTTTTTTTTTTTTTAAAAGCTATAATCTTGAAACTTGGTTCTTGTTTGTTTTGATGGGAGGAAAGAGGGAGGGATCCAAATGTGCATTTTTATCACAGAGCACCAAAAGACTATAAATAGGTATGTCTGAAAAAGTGGGGTGGTAGTGACTAGATGATTTTGTGAAAGCTTCATCAGCTTCTTCCTTGATTTTAAATAAATCATATTTAAATAAATTACATATTTAAATAAATATGTAATTGTAGAATTACTGTTCTGTTGAGGAATAGCAAATTAAAAACAAAACCAAATTTTTTTTTGAAGATCTCTAGTCAGTCTGTTTACAGAAAAATTATGAATTTCTCCCATGAATGGAGCTGTCAAAGTGGATAGGAGATCACAACTCCAGTCATCTGAGGTCACAAATTCTATTTAATAGATTTGATTCAAGAAAATTGTTGAGGGTGGATAGGTGCAAGGCCAGCACCAGTTGTGCAGCTACTGTGACAAAGTTTCTCCTCTACATTGGTGGGTCCTGCGCTTACTGGCAGATTTGCTCACCTCAGTGATCTTCCCCATCAGTCTGGGTCAACTTCTCCTGTGTCTCATCAGGAGTTGGGAGGTTTGGGGGGAACCCAGGCCCACCCTCTACTCCGGGTTCCAGCCCAGGGCCCTGTGGATTGCAGCTGTCTATAGTGCCTCCTGTAACAGCTGCATGACACCTACAACTCCCTAGGCTACTTCCCCAAGGCCTCCTCCAAATATCTTCTTTAATCTCACCACAGGACCTTCCTCCTGGTGTCTGATAACACTTGTACTCCTTAGTCCTCCAACAGTTCACTCTCACTTCTTGCTCCCAGCTCCTCTCCTCTGACCCCCCCCTGCCTGACTGGAGTGAGCTCCTTTTTAAACCCAGGTGCCCTGATTAGCCTGCCTTGATTGGCTGTAGGTGTTCTAATCAGCCTGGCTGTCTTAATTGGTTCTAGCAGGTTCCTGATTACTCTAGTGCAAGCCCTGGTCTGGTCACTCAGGGAACAGAAAACTACTCAGCCAGTGACCAGTATATTTGCCCCCTACCAGACTCCTGTACCCCACTGGTCTGGGTCTGTCACACTACATGCAAACAAGGTTGAGCTGCTGGCAGTTCATGCATAATGGTTTGCACTTATACAGCAAACTTTATTGGGCAAATCTAATTCTGTGGCCTGCAAACTCCACTTTGCCCCTCTGCGGCTCCAACTTGTGTCAGGGCTGGGTGGCTTGGGATCAGGGGTTGTGACCAGCAAGCCATCCCTGGCCCCTGCTCCTTGCATCGCTGCAGAGCTTGGACATAGTTGAGAATCCAGCCCAGTGTGCTTTGCAGACATCTGTGAATTAAGCCCCACAACTCTAGTGTGAAGAAGATGGATACTATTATTCCCCATTTCAAAGAGGGAGACAGGAAGAGAGTTGTTAAAGCGCTCGCTCCAGGCTACAGAGCAATTTAATGGTAGAGGTAAGAGGAAAACTAAGGAGACATTGTTCCTAGTCCTGTTCTTTAACCACTAGACCATATTTTATAGCAGTGGGATATACAGCCAGGCTGGACTTGCAGGATACTTCGCTAGCGGAGGCTACCAATCTGAATGTCACCCCAAGTAGAATTGCACTTGACACCAATACTTTCTGGGGTAGTAGTAAAACAATGGCTAATCAGCATGGCCCAAGATAGCAGTGACAGATTTCAGAGGGGTAGCCATGTTTGTGTCAGTAAAAACAATGAGGAGTCCTTGTGCCACCTTAGACACTAACACATTTATTTGAGCATAAGCTTTCGTGGGATTTCCTGGGAAGTGGGTTGTATCCCATGAAAACTTATGCCCAAATAAATGTGTTAGTCTCTACAGATGCCAGGATAGTAGTGGCACCATTTACAATGGTATGAGGCTTGTGCTGAGATAGGTTGAGTATTCAAATAAGAATATAATATAATAAAATATTATTAATAATAATAATAGCAGCTTACTGAGGATGGGCAGGCACCCTCTGTGGACAGATACGGCCTTTTCTAATTGGGCAAAGTTTGATTAAAGATGGTTGTGTGGCTAAGGCCTGGTCTACACTACGCGTTTAAATCGATTTAAAGAGCGTTAAATTGATTTAACGCTGTACCCGTCCACACTACAACGCCCTTTATATCGATATAAAGGGCTCTTTAAATCGATTTCTGTAC